>NC_068445.1:8935000-8942500 GCF_023373465.1 Oncorhynchus keta | reverse complement strand
TGTGTTTGGGTGTGTGTGTACAATGAGTGTGTGTTTGGGTGTGTGTGTGTGTGTGTGTGTGTGTTTGGGTGTGTGTGTACAGTGAGTGTGTGTTTGGGTGTGTGTGTGTACAGTGAGTGTGTGTTTGGGTGTGTGTATGTGTGTGTGTACAGTGAGTGTGTGTTTGGGTGTGTGTGTGTACAGTGAGTGTGTGTTTGGATGAGTGCGTACGGTGTGTTTGAGAGTGTGTGTGTGTAGCATGTTTGGGTATTTGTGTGCGTGTGTGTGTGTTTTGTGTGTGTGTACAGTGCGTGTGTGTACAGTGTGTGTTTGGGTGTGTGTGTGTACAGTGTGTGTGTACAGTGTATTTGGGTGTGTGTGTGTACAGTGTGTACAGGGTGTGTGTACAATGTGTGTGTACAGTGTGTGTGTGTGTGTGTGTGTGTGTGTGTGTGTGTGTGTGTGTGTGTGTGTGTGTGTGTGTGTGTGTGTGTGTGTGTGTTTGGGTGAGTGTGTACAGTGTGTTTGAGAGTGGCTGTGTGTAGCAATGTTTGTGTGTTTGGATGTGTGTGTGTGTGTGTACAGTGTGTGTACAGTGTGTGTACAGTGTGTGTACAGTGTGTGTACAGTGTGTTTGGGTGTGTGTGTACAGTCTGTGTGTACAGTATGTGCGTACAGTGTGTTTGGGTATGTGTGCACAGGGTGTGTGTTTGGGTGTGTATGTTTGGGTGTGTGTGTGTACAGTGTGTGTGTGTACAGTGTGTGTGTTTGTGTTTGGGTGTGTGTGTACAGTGTGTGTGTGTGTTTGGGTCAGTGTGTACAGTATGTGTGAGTGTGTTTGAGTCTGTGTACAGTGTTATTTTGTGTGTGTGTGTACAGTGTGTGTGTTTGGGTGTGTGTGTACAGTGAGTGTGTGTGTGTGTGTGTGTGTGTGTGTGTGTGTGTGTGTACCTTGTGTGTTTGGGTGTGTGTGTGTGTGTTTGGGTGTGTGTGTACAGTGTGTGTGTGTACAGTGTGTGTGTGTACAGTGTGTGTGTGTGTGTGTGTGTACAGTGTGTGTGTGTACAGTGTGTTTGTACAGTGTATTTGGGTGGGTGTGTACAGTGTGTGTACAGTGTGTGTGTACAGTGTGTTTGGCTGTGTGTACAGTGTGTTTGGGTATGTGTGTGTACAGTGCGTGTGTTTGGGTGTGTGTGTACAGTGAGTGTGTGTTTGGGTGTGTGTGTTTGGGTGTGTGTGTACAGTGAGTGTGTGTTTGGGTGTGTGTGTACAGTGAGTGTGTGTTTGGGTATGTGTGTACAGTGTGTGTGTTTGTGTGTTTGGATGTGTGTGTACAGTGTGTTTGTTTGGGTGTGTGTACAGTAAGTGTGTGTTTGGATGTGTGTGTGTGTGTGTGTTTGGGTGTGTGTGTACAGTGAGTGTATGTTTGGGTGTGTGTGTACAGTGAGTGTGTGTTTGGGTGTGTGTGTGTGTGTGTACACTGAGTGTGTGTTTGGGTATGTGTGTACAGTGAGTGTGTGTTTGGGTATGTGTGTACAGTGTGTGTGTTTCGGTGTGTGTGTGTGTGTACAGTGTGTGTGTTTGGGTGTGTGTCTACAGTGTGTGTTTGGGTGTGTGTGTGTACAGTGTGTGTGTTTAGGTGTGTTTGTACAGTGTGTGTGCTTGGGTGTGTGTGTGTGTACAGTGAGTGTGTGTTTGGGTATGTGTGTACAGTGTGTGTGTTTGGGTGTGTGTGTGTACAGTGTGTGTGTTTGGGTGTGTTTGTACAGTCTGTGTGTTTGGGTGTGTGTGTGTGTACAGTGTGTGTGTTTGGGTGCGTGTGTGTACAGTGTGTGAGTGCGCATCCACACACTGATGAAGCAGCACAGCTCACCCCTCCTGGCTCTTTTCTTAGACTCCGCCCTCTCCGTGGCCGCCCCGGGCGCTGCTGTCACTTTCCATCATGCTGTGCTCCAATAGTGGGAGCGCTGCGTTGCTGAGGAAGCCATCTCTGTTTGTACGCTTCAGCCTTTACTCTTCTCTTTACTCTATCCCTACTGTACATGTTTGTCTTTGCTATTTTCTACAGAGGAAAACAGGCATACAGTTTTGACAAAAACAAACATTTTCTAAAAAGTGGATGTAACTGCACAATCAGGTGCATATTTCAGAAAATTAATTACATTGGTTATTGTTAGATGATTGCTAATGAACTTGGCAACTTGAAAACGTTTTCATGCCCAGATATGTAATGCTGTCTCTATCTCTTTCCCCCATTCATCTTTCTGCACTGAGGGCTAGTTTGTGTGAAAACAACAATGTGCCGCCATTTACATGTTAACCCTCGTGTAGTAAATATGATAAGAGCACTGCAAAGCAAAAAAGCAAATTGATACATTTACTTCTCACTCCCATGGGAAAACCCCAGCTGTTTCCAATCAATAATGGTAAATTTGCTATCCATCTATCCATGCAGCCATGCATCCGTCTGTCTGCCCATGCGCCCTTCCATTCATCCCTTTATCCATACTTCCATCCATCCATTCAACCATATACACTATGTGATCCTGTGTGTGGCTGGGAACCCGTCCTCCTGTGCTCTCTCCTGTCTCCTGTCTCCTTGCCCTGGCAGTCAGAGTAGTGTAGACCATCTATATTTTATACAGCATTTTGCAAACAAGAGAGAGAGCGATAGAGGCATGTACAGTAGACAAATGTAAGCCTGTACTGACAGATGGGTGAGGAAAAAAGAGAGATAGAGACAGAGAAGAAGGCAAAAAGAGGAGGTAGGAGAGGTAGACAACAGACAAAATGAGAGAGAGAGAGAGAGAGAGAGAGAGAGAGAGAGAGAGTATGTGTGTTTTCGGTGTCACTGGGCTGGTGTTGTGCCTCTGTTTGTGTGTGTATGTGTTTGTGTGTGGTTGTGTATGTGCGTGAGAGAGAGACAGACACTGATATGCTCCACTGCCAGCTATCTCTGCTGTCCTACACCATTATTATTTCCATAAAGAGGTAGTTATATAATTTGTCCATCCATTAAGGGAAAATAATATGCCACCATAACAAAAGAGAGACATGTAATTACCAGCATGAATAGCACTTCCTATTTTCCTACTGAGAGAGAGGGAAGGAAAGAATGGGAAAGACAGAAAGAGAGAGGCTGAGAATGAGGATGAGGATGAGAAAGAGCATGTGGGAGAGAGATAGAGAGATGGATGAGGGAGAGGATAAGTAAAAATGAGGAAGAGAAGAGCAAGGGAAAAAGGAGTAAGAGATGGTGTGTAGAGAGAGAACCTCCAGTCAGGTCACCCGAGATACAAGTCAGGATTCGATGTCCATCCATGCCTGAGGAAGTCGGGAGATGACGGGGAAATCGGCCACTAGGGGTAACAGTGAGCGCTACCTTCAAGTAGGTTTTGGTTTTGACAGGGCGTGGTGGATGGCTGTGAGCATTTGTCTCTGGTGTCAAAGGTTGCATGTTCGAATCCAGCGATAGAAAGTAGAAAGATACTTTTTATTTTAAGCCAATCCCAAACCTTTACACTTACCTTAACCATTCAGAGTTAATGCCTAACCTTAAAAAATTGATTAATGCCTAAACTTAACCTTAAACACGTCTAAAAAATTTAAAAAAAAATTGACATTCGAGAAACATGGATGAACATTAATTCTGACGTGAGACTGTGAGAGCAAGTTGTAAATATGTGTGTGCATGCGTGTGTTTGCGTGCGTGCGTGTGTGTGTGTGTGTGTGTGTGTGTGTGTGTGTGTGTGTGTGTGTGTGTGTGTGTGTGTGTGTGTGTGTGTGTGTGTGTGTGTGTGTGTGTGTGTGTGTGTGTGTGTGTGCACCTTCAGGTTTAATTCTGTATGTTTTTCTTGTTGGTGTATGACCATGGTATAGGAAGCATGGCTGCCCATCATTGACAGAGGGAGATAAGAGAGAACGTCAGAAAAATAAATGTAAGGCCATGTTCATTAGGACACACCGTAGCAAAACAGTGTTCAATGGAAAATCAAAATGAATGTTTCTCATTGGACATGTTCAGATCGTATTACTTTGGATCGCTTTCTTCCATTTCCTGCCTAGTGGACAAAGCTTGTGTGGGGGAGAGAAAGAGACAGACACATCCTGCATATCCTGCGAGCACTGTGTTCCTCTACCATTACCTTTAGTTTACGTTACCATTACGTTTCATTAATGTTGTGTTCACTCTCTCTGGGCCTATTGTCTCCCTCCAAACCCCGCAACTCTTATAGATGGAAAACACAAACCATTCAACATTAAGCATCACTTTTCAATTATTTATTCTGAGTGGCATATGTTAAATATCTTGTTGAAAACGTACATTTGGTTTGTTTTGTATACATATCATCCGCGGGCACACGAGGGGAATTCTAGGATAGTGAGGTAGTGCAGTGTTGGCTCTATTCTATTATGTATGTGTGTGTGTGTGTGTGTGTGTGTGTGTGTGTGTGTGTGTGTGTGTGTGTGTGTGTGTGTGTGTGTGTGTGTGTGTGTGTGTGTGTGTGTGTGTGTGTGTGTCTGTGTGTGTGTGTGTGTGTGTGTTCACAGCTTTTATAGGCGTATTACACTATGCAGTACAGTATATGGGTTCCACCAAAGATGTTGTTTATGAGCACATGCTTGGAAGGGAACATGGCACATATGTGTCAAATAGGTAAGGTAAGGTAAGCAGGGATGGGTGTGCTTGTAGGGAGATATAGGTGAGGGAAATGGCAAAAAAAGTGATAGCAGTTCTCCCACCTACCTGTACTTGCATACTGACGAACTCTAAGTACACAGAAAATCGAAACAAAGTATTATCTTAACTTTGTATCTCAATTCAAGCACCTTGGAGGGAGAGCGAGATGGCAGCCGTGTTCCTTTCCCTTCTCAAAGAGTTGGATCCGTTCTCATTTACACGTGATCTTTTTCTCCCTCTATTTGATGGTTAACGGGGATAGTGTGGTTGTGTGCTGGGTGTCAGAGTGGCTTGTTAGCACTGTAATAAAACCGCTGGCTTATTATCTCTAACTAACATGGGGAAAAACGTGTGTTAGCTTTAGCTGGAGCAGACTAACGGCACCTTGCAAATGTGGAGTCACAGATTTGATGTAAACAATAAGCCTATGTGGAGTCTCAGTGAGGAGGTAGGAGGAGAGAGCTGGTGCCTTTTCACTCGAGAAAAAAAAAAACAGATCATGATTATCATGTTGGCAGGATCCGAAAGATTAGACGCATCAATAGTTGATGACTCGCTACAGAGTTGCACTCAATTCCCACGTCCATAAATTACTAAATAAGGACATTTACATCGCAGTGCCACAGCAAACTTTTCTCTCCTCTCCCTCTTTTTCTCTCTGGCCGGTTATGTGGGAAAAAGATCATGTCCATCTGACCCCGATGAGGTAACACAACGTATGGAGAGAAAAAATGAAACAGGGAAAGAAAGAGGGAGAAAGGAATAGAAATAAGAGGTTCTATGTCCCCCCCCCCCTTTCTGTTGCTTTGAGTCAGGGAGCAAGAGCGAGAAAGACATGCTGAAGACGTGAGCACCTATGAAGAAAGGAATCATTAATAGATGCGGCCCCCCGACACACATGAATAATGCAACTTTTATATTCAAGAAAATTACAAATACAACCCATTGGGAGAGAAAGGAGAGAATCATTACCCACAAACTAGAACCTTTGTAAAAATGCAGCAAACTTTTAATAATTAATCCGCATAAACAAATAACACATGAATAAAGAACACTTATAAAAGCCACCCAAAGCCACAGGAGTTACGCAAACTTCCCGCAAAACTTTTAGCATCTGGAGAGAGAGGGTTAAAGGGCTGTATTCAAATTAACACAGTTTGCTAAAGTGTTCTCATTATTTTTCCACTTAAGCAGTTTGCTGCTTATCAGTTTCCAAACTGTTGCATTTTACTCCGCCTTTCTCTCGGCCTTTGTCCTTTGCTTTTAGAGGCAAGGTTTTCTGTGAAAAGGTTTGCTTGTCGCAATATAGGCCTCGAAAGCTTCTAACACGGAGATTTCATTGCAAATTGTGAGTACATCAAAATCCATTGCAAATCCATGAACCTTGAACCAGAAGTGAAAATGTGTGATTTGGTTTGATTCTGCATGGAAATGTGTGATATATAAACCAGTACTGGACAGCTGACAATTCGCCTTTTTAAAGGCAATTTCCTAAATCGCATTCACGGAAAATTCTGTGTGTGTCGGCTAAAGCCAAAAATACCATTTACAGTCAAATGCAATGTGCTTCTCTATAATGTGCCTTGGATTGAATCCCTGCCTAATATTTCTCCAGCCCCATCCCTCAGCTTCTAACCAAACAGAGTGATGCACCTGCCCATCAGGGGCTGAAACACAAATTCAGGATTGTGACTTTCAACCTGCCAAGTGACAGAAGAAGGACCCAGAATATTTGTAAAATGTGGAGTAGAGAGTATAATGTCTTAGTGTGCATGTGTGAACACCACCTTGTCACAGTGACACACTGGAAATCAAGGTCATTCATCCACTGCAGTTAACACAGACACATTCACACGCATTTGCACAATGTTAAGATTTGGGTGCACAAACATATGCTCATGCACACACACACACACACACACACACACACACACACACACACACACACACACACACACACACACACACACACACACACACACACACACACACACACACACACACACACACACACACACACACACACACACACACACACACACAAAATGAGAAATTGAGATTATGTGTGCTACTGATTGAGCTCAGACAAAACTAAAACGTTCTTGTGTATGTGCAGCATGCATAGGGCTGCTAATCGTAGCGTGTGAGGCGAGGCTACATGTAGTCTCTGGGATACAGAGGGTTTTCTGTGCCACAATGCCACTGAAAGTCTTTCTAATTTTCTGAAGAATGCTACGATTTGATGACCGTGAGTTAAGACCTGCAAGACATGTGAGAGAAACTGGCGGCCATTAGAGAGGTCTGGGAGAAGTCGGTGGAGAGTCTGCCATACCTCCACAACCCTGGGCCTGAAGTAACAGTGGATGAGCAACTGGTTCCATTCAGAGGTACATTTTTTTCCGTACGTGTAATGTAAGTGATTTTCACTTAATTTGATTATGTATCACTGTAATATCATTGATTTATGTGATTGTTTTGTGACACTGATACTAATTACTGATAGTAATCTCTTTTGTCAAAAGGTCGCTGTCCTTTTCGGCAGTATTTGCCCAGCAAGCCAGCAAAGTATGACATCAAGATATGGGTGGCCTGTGACGCAAGTCTACACAGGGAAGCCGACCAGTGGAGGCCCGGATAAGAATCAGTGGATGTGGGTTGTGCTTGATGGACTGAGGGAGCACAATGTCACGTGACAATATCTTCTCATCAAAGTTTTCCTTCATCCCCACCACCACTCTAGTTCCTTACCTCCCAAAGAGGAACAAGAACGTGGTCCTCCTGAGCACACTGCACAAAACAGCTGAGATCAGTGATCGTGAGGACATGAAGCCAGCCATCAT
>NC_068445.1:8765000-8930000 GCF_023373465.1 Oncorhynchus keta | reverse complement strand
AGAGACAAGGGCACTGACAGGACAAGACCACTCCTCAGTAGAACAGGGGATATTTGTGTTAGCTGTTGTGTGTATCTATTCGTCCATCTATTTGTCCAACTTCTAACCCTGTACTTATCTGTTGCTGGGTGCTTAAGTGTGTGTGTGTGTGTGTGTGTGTGTGTGTGTGTGTGTGTGTGTGTGTGTGTGTGTGTGTGTGTGTGTGTGTGTGTGTGTGTGTGTGTGTGTGTGTGTGTGTGTGTGTGTGTGTGTGTGTGTGTGTGTGTGTGTATTAGCATGCATGCATGTGTCTCTGTGTGTGTGTGTCCGTGTGTTAGAGACACACCTCAGAGAGCGTGAGAGCGGAGCAGCTGTGGTCAGATAGTGAACACACACGTTAGCTTTGGGTTTCATCCTTGGCTTGTTTGGAGGGAATTTGGCAGCTTGTTCTGTGTGTGTGTGTGTGTGTGTGTGTGTGTGTGTGTGTGTGTGTGTGTGTGTGTGTGTGTGTGTGTGTGTGTGTGTGTGTGTGTGTGTGTGTGTGTGTGTGTGTGTGTGTGTGTGTGTGTGTGTGTGTGTGTGTGTGTGTGTCTGTGTGTATTTGTGTGGGAGGGTTTGTGTGGCTGTCTGTGTATGTGTCTGTGTGTTTGTGTGGGAGTGTGTGTGTGGTTGTGTTGAGTCATACCTCATATCCTTCTCAGGATCTCCAGCTTCAAAAGACTACTTTAAATGTGTCTCTTTCACATACTCCACAAAGGCATCTCTCTGTGTGAAAACACACACCTCTTTCTTAAAACATGCTGCTTTCAGGGAAGTGAAGTGATACCGTGCCTTCAGAAAGTATTCTTACCTCTTGACTTATTCCACATTTGAATTCAAAATGGATTAAATGGATGTAATTTTCTCACCCCTCTACACACAATACTCTATGATGACAAAGTGAAAACATGTTTTTAGAAATATGATGTGTCCACCTGTGGCTAATTCAATTGTTTGGACATGATTTAGATAGAAATACACGTGTCTATTCCCAGCTCCCACAGTTGACAGTACATGTCAGAGCAGAAACCAAGGAACCGTCTGTAGATCTCCGAGATAGAATTGTGGTGAGAGATATATCTGGTGAAAGGTAAACAAATAGTTTTAGAGTGTTGAAAGTTTCAAAGAGCACAGTGGTCTTCATCAATGGTAAATGGAAAAAATATGGAACTACCCAGACTGCCTAGAGCTGGCTGTCCGACCTTACTGAGCAACCGGGCAAGAAGGTCAGGGAGGTGGCCAAGAACCCAATGATCACTCTGACAGAACTACAGAGTTCCTTGGCTGAGATGGGAGAACCTGCCAGAAGCACAACAGTCTCTACAGTACTTCATCAATCTGGGCTTTAAGGGAGAGTGGCCAGACGGTAGCTATTGCTGAGAAAAAGGCACATGACAGCACACCTGGAGTTTGCAAAAAGGTGCGTGAAAGACTCTGAAAGCATAATTCTGTGATCTGATGAGACAGAAATTGAACTCAGCTCATCACCCGTCTAACATCATCCCTACCATGAAGCATGGTGGTGGCAGCATCATGCTATGGGGATGTTTTTCAGAGGCAGGGACTGGGAGATTGGTAAGGTTAGAGGTAACAATGAAGGAAGCCAAATACAGGCAAATCCTTGATGAGAACCTACTTCAGAGTTCAAATGACCTTTCTGTTCCAACAGCACAATGAACTCACGCAACCAGTCAAAGCAACACTGGAATAGCTTCAGAACAATCATATGAAAGTCTTTGAGTTGCCCAGCCAAAGCCCAGAATTGAATCCTTTTTGAAAATCTGTGGACTTGGAGATTGCTGTTCACCACCGCTCCCCATCTAGCTTTTTTTTTTTAAAGATTGAGAAAATATGCAAGGAAGAACGGGAGAAAATCCCCAAATCCAGATGTGCAAAGCTGATACAGACAGACCCGAGACGGCTCAAAGCCCTAATCGCTGCCGGAGGTGCGTCCTCAAAGTTTTGACTCAAAGTAGCGAATGCTTATGTAAATTCGATATCTCTGTATTTCATTTGCAAACATTTCTAGAAACGTGTTGCCACTTGGCCATCATGGAGCATCGTGTGCAGATGGGTGAGATTTGTTATTTATTTAATTCATTCGGGATTTAACGCAACAAAAAGTCAAGCGGTATGAATACTTTCCGAGGGCACTGTATGTCGTCAGTGTGTAAGTCTGGCACAGCAGTAACGGACTCCCTGGGAGAGAAGAGAAAACGAAGAAGACTTGATTTCTTTTCATTCCAGTTCATCTGCTGATGTTGTACCTCAAGCAATAGTTTTAAAGCACACACCCCCACACAGACAGACACATGCACACAGACACACACCCCCACACAGACATCGTGAGACAAACACACAGACAGACACATGCACACAGACACACACCCCCACACAGACATCATGAGACAAACACACAGACAGACACATGCACACAGACACATACCCACACACAGACATCATGAGACAAACACACAGACACAGGCACGCACACACGCATGCACGCACCCACCCACACACAGACAGACACATGCACACAGACACACACCCCCACACAGACATCGTGAGACAAACACACAGACACAGGCACGCACACACGCACGCACCCACCCACACACACACAGACAGACACATGCACACAGACACACACCCCCACACAGACATCGTGAGACAAACACACAGACACAGGCACGCACACACGCACGCACCCACCCACACACAGACAGACACATGCACACAGACACACACACACACACCGATCTCTTTGTCCTCTTATATGTACAAGACAAGTATACCTAATGTCAGTGACGCTAATGTTAGTTGGAAGCAAGTTACACACAGTCCGTCACTTGCCGCGGGCAGCACCGTGGACATGCCCTGAGCTCTCCTAATCATCTCCACCTTCCTTCTCCATTCTGAGCTAAGTTAACATTGTGGGTGTGCACACAAGTGAAACTAGCAATCTAAGTAAATACATGTCTTGTCTAATGTTATTCACGTCCTTCCTCTTACACTGATCTCTCTGTCCTTTGATGTGTGCAAGGCGGTATCGCTGATGTCAATGTATCGCTGATGTCAATGTATCGCTGATGTCAATGTATCGCTGATGTCAATGTATCACTGATGTCAATGTATCGCTGATGTCAATGTATCGCTGATGTCAATGTATCGCTGATGTCAATGTATCGCTGATGTCAATGTATCGCTGATGTCAATGTATCGCTGATGTCAATGTATCACTGATGTCAATGTATCGCTGATGTCAATGTATCGCTGATGTCAATGTATCGCTGATGTCAATGTATCGCTGATGTCAATGTATCGCTGATGTCAATGTATCGCTGATGTCAATGTATCGCTGATGTCAATGTATCGCTGATGTCAATGACCCTAATGTTCGTGGAAGCTAGTTACACACGGTCATAAAGTGCAGCTGTCAAGCAACTCTGCTTCAATTGATCCTTCACAAGGTCAAAGTCCCAAACAGATACAGATGATGTCATTCATGATATCTATTTTGATTATAGCGCCATGTTGATAGCTACTGAAATTACGACTTTAAATCAGTTGTCACCTTGGGAGAAAATAATGTTGCATTCAATCATAGTCTAATTGGATCTCAGAAAAAAATTCATTATATATTCATTTTATGATGTGACAATGGTGGCTGAATACAGTAAAACACACACACACACACAACCCCCCACACAACCCCCCATACACGCTCCAACGCACATTCACACACACACACACACACACACACATGCATGGCAATGTATCTTGTTGGCAAAATGTCAGAGACTTATCATGCTGACAAAATGAAGCCAGAGACTTATCATGCTGACCAAATGAAGCCAGAGACTTATCATGCTGACCAAATGAAGCCTGAGACTTATCATGCTGACCAAATGAAGCCTGAGACTTATCATGCTGACCAAATGAAGCCAGAGACTTATCATGCTGACCAAATGAAGCCAGAGACTTATCATGCTGACCAAATGAAGCCAGAGACTTATCATGCTGACCAAATGAAGCCAGAGACTTATCATGCCGACCAAATGAAGCCTGAGACTTATCATGCTGACCAAATGAAGCCTGAGACTTATCATGCTGACCAAATGAAGCCAGAGACTTATCATGCTGACCAAATGAAGCCAGAGACTTATCATGCCAACAAAATGAAGTCAGAGACTCGTCATCCATTATCTTTAATTACTTTACCATGTAGGCCTGAAACAAGGCACCTCACAGGTGATTCTAAACAGTTATAGAAAGCTACAGAATATAGCTACAAAAAGTTTAAATGGGGCTAAACCATATGCTTTCAGGATATTATATATAGATATTGATAACATAACATAGAATGTGGTCTTGTATTAGTCAGATCAAACAGTCACGATGTCACCATGTCACTGTGGACATGCCCTGAGCTCTCCCTTTTGACCTCGGAGGCAGAACATGTCAGCATCCATTGTTAGAACACAGGCAGGGGCTAGAGGTCATCCCACAGGTCCTCAGGGTCAAGGCATCCTAAGTCTCCTGCTGTGTCTATCCTAAAGGAGGATTTCAACATATTTGTTGTGGATGGGCCTCTGGACATCATCGAAAAGACATGAAAATAAATGTGTTTTCTTGACAAGAGAAACCTTTTCTATTACAGCTAAATGAATGAAGAATAGTTGTGTGTTACTGAATATACTACTGAATACTTTATGAGTATAAAGCTTTGGCCTTTTCCCTTGTGTGCCCCTGCAGAATGACCATGTAAATCCGATTCATCCTGACATGTGAACTTCAGTGGGTAATAAAAAATGCCTCTTTATCTTCTAAGCAAACATTAGAGCGGGGGAAAATGAATAACTACAAAAAAATTACCATAAGAATGGCTCAGCTGAGTGCGCCTGTAACTAAACTAACATTACAGCATGGTCGGGTAGAGCGGGCAGAGCAGGCAGGTCGGGCAGAGCGGGCAGGGCGGGCAGGGTGGGCAGAGCGGGCAGAGCAGGCAGAGCGGGCAGAGCGGGCAGGGCGGGCAGAGCGGGCAGGGCGGGCAGAACGGGCAGAGCGGGCAGCAACAGCAGCGACACACACTAATGAATAGTTTCACTGCTTAAGAATGTTGTTCCCGTTAGTGTTGAAGACCACGACCACTTCACCGTGACGATGAGCAGGAGGAATGCCCCGAGAAGCAGACGATATTGTTCGGCAGCATCCACCCGAGTGCCCACCCCCTGTTTCTTGCCCCTTTACCCCCCCGACCCCCCTTCCCACCAGGCAAAGCCCATGCAGGCATCCTCTCTCTCTCTCCCAGACCCCCTGGAACCCCCCAGAGCCCCATGGAAGCCCCCAGACCCCCAGTCTCAGGCACAGGCCCCGGCTGACCAGGAGGAGCAGGCCGTTGGTTCCCAGGCCCGGCATGCACTTGTCATGTAAATGAAGAAGTCGCAACCAATTAGAGTAATTGCAGCGCATCGCCTTGTCTTCACTACAGTCGTGAGTCGAGGAAAGAGAGTGAGGTGGAAGGGAAAGAGGGAGGAAGGGAGGGAGAGAGGGAAGGGGAGGGAGGAAGGAGGGGGGAGGGAGGTTGAGTTGAGAAGGGGTGTTGAGGTTCCCAGTCTCACATTTCTTGTTCCTTCTTGCAGAGCAGCATCCTTGTGTATGTGCAGCATCCTTGTGTATGTGTCATTTTTACATTATGTGTTTGTGTGTGTGTGTGTGTGTGTGTGTGTGTGTGTGTGTGTGTGTGTGTGTGTGTGTGTGTGTGTGTGTGTGTGTGTGTGTGTGTGTGTGTGTGTGTGTGTCTGTTGGAGAGGCATCCCAGCAGGTGGTAGTGCTAATGGAATCCCCCTGGCCTAGGGGGGGGATTGGGGTGATAGGGGTGGGGTGATAGGGCGCTGTGATGTATCTTTACTGACAGAGCTGTTGTAGTCTACAAGAACCTCCACACACACAGAGAGGGAAAGAGAGAGAGCGATAGAGGCATGTACAGTAGACAAATGTAAGCCTGTACTGACAGATGGGTGAGGAAAAAAGAGAGATAGAGACAGAGAAGAAGGCAAAAAGAGGAGGTAGGAGAGGTAGACAACAGACAAAATGAGAGAGAGAGAGAGAGAGAGAGAGAGAGAGAGAGAGAGAGTGCAAGAGAGAGAAAGAAAGAGAAAGGGAGAGGAGGAAAGGGCCTGGGGGTCAATCTGTAAACACCGTGGTCAGTCAGCATGGACTACAATGCTTCTCATACATCAATTTACTGGCTCTATCCAACTGAGCACTGTGTCTGTATATTACTGCACAGGGCCTGGGGGTGGCTATATACAACTTACAAAAACATAGCATGGGTATTAGGGGTGGGGGGAGAGGGGGTTAGTGAATAAAAGCCACTTTTCATGTTTGCCTGTTTCCCAAGAGGTTTCCCAGCTCCTAGACAGAATATCCCTCACCTACAGTACAGCACAAACACATTTAGACACAAACATACAGTACACACACAAAGTCATAGCACATTGGAGCATCTAGAAAAAAACAAAGACAAGAAAGATAAGAAAGGAGCACAAGAGCACACACACACACACTTCGGGTTTCATGTCCACCCACACATCGTTGTTCAAAATCATCTTTATCAGACATTGATGTAACGTTACGGTAGTGATACTCAACGTCAACCTGACATATCCCGCACATGCACACGCACACACACACACACACACACACGCACGCACGCACGCACACGCACGCACGCACGCACGCACGCACGCACACACACACACACACACACACACACACACACACACACACACACACACACACACACATTGCATTTAAATCCATTACTCTTTAATACACTGTGAACATTCCCATACAGTGTTTTCCTTTAGCGTTGGTGGGGGTAGAGGGAGGGAGGGAACAGGGGATCGAGCCTGTCTGCCTCCATTTAGCCCCTGAAACATTCATGTGGAGAGGGACTCTCAGAAAGTCAGAGAGCAGCACCAACACACTCTGCCCTCTCTAAAAGCAGCTCTGCTCAGGATTCCCTCCCATCTGCCTCATAAATATGGTACGATGGTGTCTGTTAATTGATAAAACTTCATTACAGATATTGAAAAGGTTCCGTGATTCAGTTTTAATGGCTGTCACACTAGCATTAAAAAACCAAGCTCTTCTAGCCTCCAGCTTTCACAGTGCGTTATCCAACCTGGTCCAAGCTTTACACTGCAGGAGGATCTTATCAAGAATTTCTCCAAGCTATACGTTGTAGCAGTCATGGCAGTTTGTAAGCAAGTGACCTCATAATAATCTGTAAGCTTGATTTAATGTGCAATATATTTTATTTATGTTGAGCAAACTCTAGTTAAGTGATGCCCGAGACGCTTGGAGGATATATTGGCACGGGTGTTGTTAGCACGGGTGTTGTTAGCACGGGTGTTGTTAGCACGGGTGCCGGCAAACCATGCCAATATATCCTCCAAACACCGGCCACTCGTGCCTTATCACTTTTATACAACGGGTTACCAACATATTCAAATAATGATTGACATATTTTCATTAAAAACTTTATTTTGATGAATATATTCACCATTTTTCAGCCTTCCACAACAGTCCCAAAACAAATCTAGGGTTGCTGCCCAAGCCGGCTGGTCGTTCGTTCTATTGGTTCGGTTGCCAGAGATGCGACCCAGACGCTCAGGCTTTTTGTTCTGTATCTATTGACGCGGCCCAGTCGTTTGTTCTAAATGTTCCATTGCCATACTGGCTGGCAATGTTCTTATCCCTTGGTTGCTAGCTAGTCAACTACGGCTAACTTACAGTCACGTCAAACAGTGCAGACAGAATAACAACAATATTTGCATTTGTTTAAGCTGTTTTCTAGTGACATTTATTTGGATACATCCATAACAATGAGCTAATGAAGCACGATTTCTTCTGGCATAGAAAATGTGCTCTCTCGTCAGGACACTGTTGTTCAGAGGAGCTAGCTAACAACACAGCTACACAATCACTTCAAACTGATGCTGGAAAGACTGCAAACTAGCTGCACTTCGTTTCATTTCACCTTTTTTCAATTCACTTTTCTTTGTATATATCCATAAAAATGATGCCAACTGATTAATGATTTAGACTGGCTGAGAAACGCTGCCTGCCTCTCTCTCGTGTCCCGACTCCTGACCCCTACACGTTCGGTACTATGGAACAGTTGGTGATCAAATTTGAATATTGCAACAATGTTGCAAATGTCGCAGAGACAGACAGTAAGGTTTATACAAATCACCGCTGTTGAAAACTAAATGTTGGCCTAAAAGAAATGTGAGATAATGTCTAGATGCTTTCTATAGTGGAGATCAAGTTTTTAACATCCTCGCATGGGCTGATGAGACAGTGGATTGCACAGTTAGATGGAACAGAGTAAATAGTCATTTTAACGTCATAGATTTAGCTGGTGGTAACTTGTGGACTTGACACCGGCTGGAATGCGCTTTTAACCAATCGGCATTCAGGATTAGACCCACCCATTGTATGATTAAATAATAACTTCCTTATAACGCACATTGTTCAATTACATCACACTGTGAGATTGAGGTTTACATAGGTTTAGATGCACTGTCAAAAAGGTCGCTCTGAATGTCATAATTGTGATGAAAGCATTAGCCTGCAGCATGGTCTCATATTTAAACCTTGCAATTTGACGTTTACGGCAGTTGGACAAACATCTAGGATCAAATTGACATCAAAGATCAACGTGAGTTTATCCAGAAATAATGTGATGGGTCTGGGTCGGATCTGATCTGATTGTCGCGGGTCTTCTGGTATGTGTAATTTTAACCGACTGGTCCGAAAGGGTCCGTACAGATCCGAACACGACTTATGCTGCTGGTCTTGCTTTTCACGAAAGTGGAGCGTGGCGTGCGTATCATGTTGTTCGTCAATAATAAGCAATCAAAGCTGCAATCGGCTACAGTCATAGAGCCTATGGCAGCTATTAGTCTATTATAGTGTGAGTCGACTTGGTTGGTTGAGGTCTATCATCTCTCCCTCCCGCCTCCTTGCTCACCTTCCCACTCACTCACAATATGGCCCCTCCCCTGCCTGCTGGAGCGGCACCGCTCTCCCTCATCTCGCGCTTCATCAGCTCTGGAAAATAAAGTAGCTTAAAAAAGTACTTTTCTGCTGCTTCCTTCACTCAGATTGGACCGGGTCTGGATCCAACCAGGTCTATACAGAACGGGTCTCTATATTTAAAAAAATGTATTTATGCAGATCGGGTCCAGGTTGGAAAGCCCCAGGTCCATTTCGGAGCAGGTTCAACTTTTTGGACCCTTGAAGACCTCTAATAGGAAGGTTCCACTAAATAAATGGTGCCCCCTGTGAGGCGTATCCTGCTGTACAACCAGTGACCAAGACCTCCAAAGTAGTCAGCTATAATAACTCTCCATTCATGCTTTCGTGGTATCCATTTGTTGCGCAGAGGGAATGGCGTAATCACAGTGAAAATCATGGCAGTGATTTCAATTGGCACACACGATGCCAGCCACTTTTCACATTTTTAAACAGCACGGAAGCCTGCACAGGGCTCTATGTTCAATACATAGACGATGATTGGATGATTGGTTAATAACACAACAACAAGCTACTCCCTCTTGAATGTACCAGGGAGGTAGATAAACTAATTAGTTTGAATTATACTTTTCTATGTCAATGGGCCATTTGTTCTTTCATCTTGAAATAGGAACGTCTACTATTATATTGGATGTTGACAAGACTTGTTTTCCTGGAGCAAATAATGCAGTATGCTCAAATGGACGGAAGAGAAAATAAATGAGTGAATAAGGGATAGAACTTCAATACAAAAACAGAGGTCATGAATATGGAACGGCGATTTCAGTGTGATTTAAATATTCATGCCAGGACGATTACTATGTCATAATGCTATTATCGGATTCAACACAGAAAATGTAAAAAACTCTGGCTTGATTGATCTCATCAGGACATCATCAATAATGGATGCCTCCAATCATAGTGCTGGGGACACACACACAGCCTCACAGATGCACACACACAGACAGACACATACATACTCACACACAGTCACATAAACGCAAGCATGTACACACACGGCAGCATGGTCCTGTGCACCCATGAACGCACACATACACACACACACACACACACACACCACTTCCTGACAGCATCAAGTATTAAACAAACAACACTTAGTACACAAAGTATAGATAGAAAATGAATGTTTTTTGCAGATAAGAGTTTATGCTACAAATTACAACATTCCATCAAAGCCTCTGTGCTTTTTTAAGTTAATGGCTCTATTCAATTAGATCCACTTTAGCCATTGGCATGTCAGAGGTGGAACTGCGACAGAGCTGTCAAATCCACAAGCGGCTCCTGGCGTTACACCTAAAGCGACATTGCCGTTGGCTGCATAGAGTTGCATGAATAAAAAAACCCATGCAGCCTTGTCTACAAGTTTGAACACTGGAATGTGAGACGTAATTTACACCTCAATTGGGCTGATAGAAATCCTCATTATGTTGTCTAATGATTTTCAATTTGAGTGTTCATTATTTCTATATAGCCTGCACTTTCTCCTTCTGAACTTCTGAACGCGAGTGGGACGGGTGTGGCTTCCTGACAATGATCACGAGCGGCTGCTCACCGGAGGTGGAACTGCTCCAACGCAGGCAGTTACACCCCCGACACCGTCAAAACATCAGCTTCGCGACGTGCTGGCTATTGCCGGGTTAACGTTTGATCTGATTGAATCTAGGCCTTTGCAACATCAAATTGTAAACGGTAAATATAAACCAATCATAACACAGTGACACACAGTGTCATTTGCTCTTGGACCCCCATTGAGTAGGCTCAGCACCCCAACCTCACTGAACAAGTGTCACTACACTACCGTGGAAGAAATTAGGCTAAAGAGCTAACATCACAAATTAGCCCTTCTTGACGTTGAAGGACGCTAAGTCTAATGCTAGCATACTGTACATGCAGTGCTAGATAGGGAATATTTGTTGTAGTCGAATAATGGCAAACAACTGCTTCTTGTTTAGTAAAACGTTGTTGGGTACAGTATTAGTGAGGACATGTCGTATACAAGGTCGGTTATTCTCCTCTTCCTCACATCCCCCATCGCCTGCGGAGTGAATCTAACAGACATATCATGTGGAAGCCTTGAGCTGTGTGTGTGTGTGTGTGTGTGTGTGTGTGTGTGTGTGTGTGTGTGTGTGTGTGTGTGTGTGTGTGTGTGTGTGTGTGTGTGTGTGTGTGTGTGTGTGTGTGTGTGTGTGTGTGTGTGTGTGTGTGTGTGTGCATGTGTGTGCGTGTGTGTGCGTGCGTGCGTGCGCGTGTGTGTGTGTGCGTGTGTGTGCGCGTGTGTGTGTGTGCACGTCTGTATTCTGAGAGGGTGAGCAGATAAGGCAGGATAGTGCTTCTGGATGGGTCTTCTACTCATAAAGTGTTCCATTCGTGCATAGCGGTGCCCCGAGTGTCTAGACATGCCTACATGTAAAGCTCATTCTGATGCTCTTAAAAACCTTTCTCTTCCTTCTCTCAGTCTGTCTCACTTGCTCAGTCCATCTCTCCTCCACAGTCTCTCACTGTCAACCTCCCTAAAGAGGCCTTATAAAAACGACTATTCAAGTAAAATTCACAAAAGTCATATTGACATTTTACTTTGACTGTTTGATGAAGTAATATTAACAGTAATGTAAATGCCTGGTAATAATGTGCACTTAAATGGTAATGAAGTCATGATGAGAGATGCTGAAAGGCATTAAAAGCATATACATTAGAATAAGGTGCTCTAGATACACTACTTGACCAAAGGTATGTGGACACCTGCTTATCGAACATCTCATTCCAAAATCACAGGCATTAATATGGAGTTGGTCCCCCCTTTGCTGCTATAACAGCTTCCACTCCTCTGGGAAGGCTTTCCACTAGATGTTGGAACATTTCTGCGGGGACTTGCTTCCAATCAGCCACAAACACATTAGTGAGGTTGGGAACTGATGTTGGGCAATTAGGCCTGGCTCGCAGTCGGCGTTCCAATTTATCCCAAAGGTGTCCGATGGGGTTGATGTCAGGGCTATGTGCAGGTCAGTCAAGTTCTTCCACGCCGATCTCGACAAAACTTTTCTGTTAGGACCTTGCTTTCTGCACGGGAGCATTGTCATGCTTGAACAAGAAAGGGCCTTCCCCAAACTGTTGCCACAAAGTTGGAAGCACAGAATTGTCTAGAAAGTCATTGTATGCTGTAGCGTTAAGATTTCCCTTCCCTGGAACTAAGGGGCCTAGCCATGAAAAAACAGCCCCAGACCATTATTCCTCCTCCACCAAACTTTACAGTTGACACTATGACTTGGGGCAGGTAGCGTTCTCCTGGCATCCGCCGAACCCAGATTCATCGATCGGTCTGTCAGATGGTGAAGTGTGATTCATCACTCCAGAGAACGCGTTTCTCTGCTCCGTAGTCCAATAGTGGCGAGCTTCACACCACTCCAGACTGCACTTGGCATTGCGCATGGTAATTTTAGGGTTGTGTGCGGCTGCTCGGCCATGGAAACCCATTTCATGAAGCTCCCAACGAACAGTTCTTGTGCTGACGTTGCTTCCAGGTGCAGTTTGGAACTCGGTAGTGAGTGTTGCAAACGAGGACAGGCGATTTTTAAGAGCTACGCGCATCACCACTCTGTGGCCCCGTTCTGTGAGCTTTTGTGGCCTACCACTTAGCAGCTGAGTCATTGTTGCTCCTAGACGTTTCCACTTCACAAAAACAACACTTACAGTTGACCGGGGCAGCTCTAGCAGGGCAGAAATTTGACGAGCTGATTTGTTGGAAAGGTGGCATCCTATATATAGTGTAGGATAAGCCATGCCGGTATTAATTAGGGGGAAAGCTACTAAAATACATAGTTAATTCAAAAATATTAGTGATCAGGATGAACGATAGTGACAAACAACACCACAAAAGTTCTCCATCCCAAAAATAATTTCCAGTTGTCCTTTCTATCTGTATGTAGCTGTTACCCCAACCAGGATGGCACTCATTTCTCTCTCTGTACAGTTAACATTACACACAACCAATGTTCCAAAGGAATAGAGACACTTCAAATGTCATATTATGGCTATATACAGTGTTGTAACGATGTACAAATAGTTCAAAGGAATCCTGACTAGAACCAAAACATTTGATCATATTACTCCAGTGCTAGCCTCCCTACACAGGCTTCCTGTTAAGGCAAGGGCTGATTTCAAGGTTTTACTGCTAACCTACAAAGCATTACATGGGCTTGCTCCTACCTATCTCTCTGATTTGGTCCTGCCGTACATACCTACACGTACGCTATGGTCACAAGACGCAGGCCTCCTTATTGTCCCTAGAATTTCTAAGCAAACAGCTGGAGGCAGGGCTTTCCCCTATAGAGCTCCATTTTTATGGAATGGTCTGCCTACCCATGTGAGAGATGCAAACTCGGTCTCAACCTTTAAGTCTTTATTGAAGACTCATCTCTTCAGTAGGTCCTATGATTGAGTGTAGTCTGGCCCAGGAGTGTGAAGGTGAATGGAAAGGCACTGGAGCAACGAACAGCCATTGCTGTCTCTGCCTGGCCGGTTCCCCTCTCTCCACTGGGATTATCTGCCTCTAACCCTATTACTGGGGCTGAGTCACTGGCCTACTGGTGCTCTTCCATGCCGTCCCCAGGGGGGGTGCATCATTTGAGTGGGTTGAGTCACTGATGTGGTCTTCCTGTCTGGGTTGGCGCCCCCCCCTTGGGTTGTGCCGTGGCGGAGATCTTTGTGGGCTATACTCGGCCTTGTCTCAGGATGGTAAGTTGGAGGTTGGAGATATCCCTCGAGTGGTGTGAGGGCTGTGCTTTGGCAAAGTGGGTGGGTTATATCCTGCCTGTTTGGCTCTGTCCGGAGGTATCATCGGATGGGGTCACAGTGTCTCCTGACATAGTTTATGTGTCGGGGGGCTAGGGTTAGTATGTAATATATGTCATATCTGGAGTATTTCCTCTGTCTTATCCGGTGTCCTGTGTGAATTTAAGTATGCTCCATCTAATTATTTATTTCTCTCTCTCGGAGGACCTGAGCCATAGGACCATGCCTCAGGACTACCTGGCATGATGACTCCTTGCTGTCCCCAGTCCACCTGGCCGTGCTGCTGCTCCAGTTTCAACTGTTCTGCCTGTGGCTATGGAACCCTGACCTGTTCACCAGACGTGCTACCTGTCCCAGACATGCTTTTTTTCAACTCTTTAGAGACAGCAGGAGCGGTAGAGACACTCTCAATGATCGGCTATGAAAAGCCAACTAACATTTCCTCCTGAGGCGCTGACCGGTTGCACCCTTGACAACTACTGTGATTATTATTATTTGACCGTGCTGGTCATTTATGAACATTTGAACATCTTGGCCATGTTCTGTTATAATCTCCACCTGGCACAGCCAGAAGAGGACTGGCCACCCCTCATAGCCTGGTTCCTCTCTAGGTTTCTTCCTAGGTTTTGGCCTTTCTAGGGAGTTTTTCCTAGCCACCGTGCTTCTACACCTGCATAGCTTGCTTTTTGGGGTTTTAGGCTGGGTTTCTGTACAGCACTTTGAGATATCAGCTGATTTAAGAAGGGCTATGTAAATCAATATGATTTGATCAAAATTGGACTTGTTTTCAAATTCTTTGTGGCTATGTCTAATCTGAGGGAAATATGTGTCTCTAATATGGTCATAGCAAGGCTATGCTCATTGAGTCTACATAGTCAAGCGTTCCTTCATTTTGGGCCATTCACAGTGGTCAGGTATTCTGCCACCGTGAACTCTATGTTTAGGGCCAAATAACATTCTAGTTTGCTAAATTTTTTGTTAATTCTTTCCAATGTGTCAAGTAATTATCTTTCTGTTTTCTCATGATTTGCTTGGGTCTAATTGTGTTGCTGTCCTGGGGCTCTGTGGGGCCCGTTTGTGTTTGTTACCAGAGCCCCAGGACCAGCTTGCTTAGGGGACTCTTAACCAGGTTGATCTCTCTGTAGGTGATGGCTTTGATATTTGTGAATCACATCGTTTTAGGTGGTTGTAGATTTTAATCATTTGGATTTGGATAATTAGTGGGTATCAGCCTAATTCTGCTCTGCATGCATTATTTGGTGTTTCAAGTTGTACAGAGAGGATATTTTTTGCACAATTCTGTATGCAGAGTCTCAATTTGGTGTTTGTCCTATTTTGTGAATTATTGGTTGGTGAGCGGACCCCAGACCTCACAACCATAAAGGCCAATGACTGATTTAAGTATTTCCTAATTGGTAAGTCCAATTTGATGTTCCTTTTGATGGCGTAGAAGGTCCTTCATGACTCTCAGATCATTCACAGCATTGTGGCACTGATGTTTAGGCCGAGGTAAAGTACCAGGCAAAGGATTGGACAAACCTACTCATTCAAAGGTCTTTCTTTATTCATACTATTTTCTACATTGTAGAATAATAGTGAAGACATCAGAACAATTAAATAACACATATGGAATCATGTAGTAACCAAAACAGTGTTTAAAAAAAATCTAATTATATTTTAGATTTTAGATTCTTCAAAGTAGCTACCTTTTCCTTGATGACAGCTTTGCACACTTTTGGCCTTCTCTCAACCAGCTTCATCTGGAATGCTTTTCCAACAGTCTTGAAGGAGTTCCCACATATGCTGAGCACTTGTTGACTGCTTTTCCGTCACTCTGTGGTCCAACTCATCCCAAACCATCTCAATTGTGTTGAGGTCGGGTGATTGTGGAGGCCAGGTCATCTGATGCAGCACTCCTTCACTCTCCTTCTTGGTCAAATAGCCCTTACACAGCCTGGAGGTGTGTGGAGTCATGGTCCTGTTGATAAACAAATGATAGTCCAAGCACCAACCAGATGGGATGGTGTATCGCTGCAGAATGATGTGGTAGCCATGCTGGTTAAGTGTGCCTTCAATTCTAAATAAATCACAGACAGTGTCACCAGCAAAATAATAATAATAATAATATATGCCATTTAGCAGACGCTTTTATCCAAAGTGACTTACAGTCATGTGTGCATACATTCTACGTATGGGTGGTCCCGGGAATCAAACCCACTACCCTGGCGTTACAAGCGCCATGCTCTACCAACTGAGCTACAGAAGGACATCCCAACACCATCACACCTCCTTCTCCATACTTCACAGTGGGAAACACACATGCAGAGATCATCCGTTCACCTACTCTGCGTCTCACAAAGACACGGCGGTCGGAACCCAAAATCTCAAATTTGGACTCATCGGATCAAAGGACAGATTTCCACCAGTCTAATGTCCCTTGCTCGTGTTTCTTGGCCCATGTACGTCTCTTCTTTTATTGGTGTCCTTTAATTGTGGTTTCTTTGTAGAAATTTGACCATGAAGGCCTGATTCACTCAGTCTCCTCTGAAAAGTTGATGTTGAGATGTGTCTGTTACTTGAACTCTGTGAAGCATTTATTTGGGCAGCAATCCGATGTGCAATTAACTATAATGAACACATCCTCTGCGGCAGAGGTAACTCTGGGTCTTCATTTCCTGTGGCGGTTGTCATGGATCCCTTCGGAACTTTCATAACGCACACCTGACCCCTATTCCCACTGATTAGTACGTATCAGTGTGCCCTTTGGTTTCCATTGGGCTGTCCATTATTGTTACAATGTCCGTTGGTGCTTGTGAGTACCTGTGCTGTGTGTTTTGGGCTTTCATGCCCTTGTGGATTGAGTAGAAGATTACTGGTCTCGTCCCGTGTGTTAATCATTGTGCGTGTGTTATTTATTCAAGGTACTCCTCGCGCTTTTGTTTTGGGTTTATACCCTGTGTTTTGTTCAGTGTTACACGGCACTCCGTAATTTGGGTACAATAACATTTAAAAAATTCAGCATTCCTGCGTCTGTCTCCCGATCCATCATACCAACTTGACAGAATAATGGACCATTAACCCTTTCACACGTACCATCACACCCGTGTGATTAGAACGCTTATTTAGAATGCTTATTTAGAACGGACAGTTTCGAATGACGTAACAATCAACATTTGAGCTGGCCACACTTTTTTCAGAAACTATTTACGCAAACATAGTCCTTACAAAGTTGGATGCAATGTTCAGATATTCACAGAAGTATCTATAGCATAACACAATCATTCAAACCAAAAGAATGTAGGCTATTTTTGTCCTAGCGCTAACTGAGGAAAGATTGACGCAACACAAGAGGTCATATTCTCTAACTCTCAGCTGACATAAACTTCAATATTACTATTTATAATTAATCACATCACGGGTGAGCTCACCATTGATAGAAATAATTGAGTTAAGCACTTTCTAGAACCGATGATGATTTGTTTCTCGGTGGGCCGCCAGGCTGTTTTTCCTGCGATATATCACCGGTACTTGACAAACGTGAGTAAAACAGTAAATACATCAATAATTACCACACAAAACATTTTCTGATCGTCACGTTCTGACCTTAGTTCCTTTGTTTTGTCTTTGTTTTAGTATGGTCAGGGCGTGAGTTGGGTTGGGCAGTCTATGTTTGTTTTTCTATGTTGGTTTTTGTGTTTTTGTGACGCCACTGCAACTGGCCCGTCTGAAACCGCCACTACCGTTCCGTCCGACGCCACTGCAACTGGCCCGTCTGAAACCGCCACTACTGTTCCGTCCGACTCCACTTCAACTGGCCCGTCTGAAACCGCCACTACCGTTCCGTCCGACGCCACTTCAACTGGCCCGTCTGAAACCGCCACTACCGTTCCGTCCGACGCCACTTCAACTGGCCTGTCTGAAACCGCCACTACCGTTCCGTCCGACGCCACTTCAACTGGCCCGTCTGAAACCGCCACTACCGTTCCGTCCGACGCCACTGCAACTGGCCCGTCTGAAACCGCCACTACCGTTCCGTCCGACGCCACTGCAACTGGCCCGTCTGAAACCGCCACTACCGTTCCGTCCGACTCCACTTCAACTGGCCCGTCTGAAACCGCCACTACCGTTCCGTCCGACGCCACTTCAACTGGCCCGTCTGAAACCGCCACTACCGTTCCGTCCGACGCCACTGCAACTGGCCCGTCTGAAACCGCCACTATCGTTCCGTCCGACGCCACTTCAACTGGCCCGTCTGAAACCGCCACTACCGTTCCGTCCGACGCCACTTCAACTGGCCCGTCTGAAACCGCCACTACCGTTCCGTCCGACGCCACTTCAACTGGCCCGTCTGAAACCGCCACTACCGTTCCGTCCGACGCCACTTCAACTGGCCCGTCTGAAACCGCCACTACCGTTCCGTCCGACGCCACTGCAACTGGCCCGTCTGAAACCGCCACTATCGTTCCGTCCGACGCCACTTCTACTGGCCCGTCTGAAACCGCCACTACCGTTCCGTCCGACGCCACTTCAACTGGCCCGTCTGAAACCGCCACTACCGTTCCGTCCGACGCCACTTCAACTGGCCCGTCTGAAACCGCCACTACCGTTCCGTCCGACGCCACTTCAACTGGCCCGTCTGAAACCGCCACTACCGTTCCGTCCGACGCCACTGCAACTGGCCCGTCTGAAACCGCCACTACCGTTCCGTCCGACGCCACTTCAACTGGCCCGTCTGAAACCGCCACTACCGTTCCGTCCGACGCCACTTCAACTGGCCCGTCTGAAACCGCCACTACCGTTCCGTCCGACGCCACTTCAACTGGCCCGTCTGAAACCGCCACTACCGTTCCGTCCGACGCCACTTCAACTGGCCCGTCTGAAACCGCCACTACCGTTCCGTCCGACGCCACTTCAACTGGCCCGTCTGAAACCGCCACTACCGTTCCGTCCGACGCCACTGCAACTGGCCCGTCTGAAACCGCCACTACCGTTCCGTCCGACGCCACTGCAACTGGCCCGTCTGAAACCGCCACTACCGTTCCGTCCGACGCCACTGCAACTGGCCCGTCTGAAACCGCCACTACCGTTCCGTCCTACTCCACTTCAACTGGCCCGTCTGAAACCGCCACTACCGTTCCGTCCGACGCCACTTCAACTGGCCCGTCTGAAACCGCCACTACCGTTCCGTCCGACGCCACTGCAACTGGCCCGTCTGAAACCGCCACTACCGTTCCGTCCGACGCCACTGCTACTGGTCTGTCCGACGCCACAGCAACTGGTCCGTCCGACGCCACTGCTACTGGTCTGTTCAACGCCACAGCAACTGGTCCGTCCGACGCCACTGCTACTGGTCTGTCCGACGCCACAGCAACTGGTCCGTCCGACGCCACAGCAACTGGTCCGTCCGACGCCACTGCTACTGGTCCATCCAACGCCACAGCAACTGGTCCGTCCGACGCCACTGCTACTGGTCCGTCCGACGCCACTGCTACTGGTCCGTCCGACGCCACTGCTACTGGTCCGTCCGACGCCACTGCTACTGGTCCGTCCGACGCCACTGCTACTGGTCCGTCCGACGCCACTGCTACTGGTCCGTCCGACGCCACTGCTACTGGTCCATCCAACGCCACAGCAACTGGTCCGTCCGACGCCACTGCTACTGGTCCGTCCGACGCCACAGCAACTGGTCCGTCCGACGCCACTGCTACTGGTCCGTCCAACGCCACTGCTACTGGTCCGTCCGACACCGCAGCAACTTTAGCAGTGGCAACTGGCCCGCCCGACTAGACGTAACTTCGGCAGCTCTATCGGGTCCTGATCGACTCGCATTGCGTTCCTGTGATCCCTCCGGAACTTTCATCACGCACACCTGTCCCCTATTCCCATTGATTGTATATATGTTCCCTTTGGTTTCCATTGGGCTGTCCAGTATTGTTACAATGTCCATTGGTGCATGTGAGTAACTGTGCTGTGTGTTTTGGGCTTTCGTGCCCTTGTGGATTGCGCAGATGATTACGGGTCTCGTCCCGTGTAATAATCATTGTGCGCGTGTGTATTTATTTGAGGTACTCCTCACTCTTTGGTTTGGGTTTCAAACCTGTGTTTTGTGTAAGTGTTTGTTTGGTCTTCATCCCCGTGCTAACACGGCACGCCGTAATTTGGGCTAAATTTTGAAAAACTATTACGCATTCCTGCGTCTGTCTCTCGAGCCATGATACCAGCGTGACAGCGATTATGATTATTACACGGGACGAGACCCGTAATCAACTGCACTTGAAGAAACTTTCAAAGTTCTTGAAAATGTCCAAATTGACTGGCCTTCATGTCTTAAAGTAATGCTGGACTGTCATTTCTCTTTGGTTGTTTGAGCTGTTCTTGCCATAATATGGACTTGGTCTTTTACCAAATAGGGCCCCTACAAGACAACTGACTGGCTCAAAAGCATTAAGAAGAAAGTCAATTCCACATTAACTTTTAACAAGGCACACCTGTTAATTGAAATACATTCCAGGTGACTACCTCATGAAGCTGGTTGAGAGAATTCCAAGCGTGTGCAAAGCTGTCATCAAAGCAAAGGGTGACTACTATGAAAAATCTCAAGTATATTTAGATTTGTTTAGCACTTTTTTGGTTACTACATTCCATATGTGTTATTTCATAGTTTTGTTGTCTTTCACTATTATTCTACAATGTAGAAAATGGTGTGTCGAAACTTTTGACTGGTACTGTATTTATCGTATTTTTGTGTACTCTAGGGCAAGGGTGTCTCGATGGAATTTGTATTTGTAGTCCTGGCAACTGGACCTTTTTTTTGTAACAAAATAATTTTTGTCTTACTGAGATTTTCCTGTCTTTCCTTCTTTCCTTTCTTCCTTCCTTCTCTCTCTCTCTCTCTCTCTCTCTCTCTCTCTCTCTCTCTCTCTCTCTCTCTCTCTCTCTCTCTCTCTCTCTCTCTTTCTCTATCTCTCTCCCCCAGATTTCCCTTCCTTGTTCTCTGGTTGCTCATCTCCTCGACTGGGTTTTACTGCCTGAGGACTTGAGACATGTCCTTAATGTATCTAGCTGCTTTACAGCTGTGCTCACTGCCATCCCCAGTCACCACGCAGAGAGCTGTGTGCCTAATAAAACAGCTCTGAGGCGAAGGCCAGCCATGCCCAACTCTCCTTCACACTCTCTGCTCTTTCTCTGCTCTCTTTATCCTTCCACCAAGCCCTCTTACGATTTCTATTTGATTTAACCTTCATTTATTCTGGTTATAGTCTCGTTGAGATCATGAAATGTCCTTTTGGAAAGAGACGTGGTGCAAAATAGCTGCAGGGTGCTCTCGTCCGGTCTCTACTCTTTAGAACATGTTGATTTGACCTGTGGTGTTAAGAACAGGTCTGAGAGACTAGTGGGGTTGAGGACACCAGTCTAATGCAGAGTTGAGATGTTTAGGCTGCACCCTGCCATCAGCTCCAACATCACAATAAGCCAGGTGTCTCGGGTTTGATTACTGGGTGAGATATTCTCAACATTTATGAAGAAAAACAATGGATGGAAGCCGTGCACACAGGATTCCATGTTACAGACTGTATTCTTTGGGGTAAATAAGAAAGCCTTTTTTCTCTTTGCTGATGCTTCTTTTGTTCGCGAGGAGGAAGCAATATCTGCCGACTTCTCAGATTTCCTGTTCATCCTCTCATATTCATTGGAACCACCGGTTATACAAACACACACACACACACACACACACACACACACACACACCATTTTTTCAATACTTTTTGAGGAGTAAAAATGTATTCCCATTCAAAATTACATTTTCCCTAACCCCTAACCTTAACCATAAACCTAACCTTAACTCCAAACCCATACCCTAGCTTCTTACATTAACCCTAAACCTAACCCTAACCTTAACCCTAACCCCTAACCTTAACCCCAAACACGAATCCTAACCCTTAAACCCAAAATAGCATAAAATCATGACTTTTCAAAAACGGTCTTCTTTTCCTACTTTGTCAGGACATTCTGGTAACTTTTCAGGACATTTTGGTGACTTTTCAGGACATTCTGGTGACTTGTCAGGACATTCTAGTGAATTGTCTGGATATTCTGGTCCTGATAAGACAGGAAAACATGTACACACACACTAATAATGAAGAGATCAGAATGTGAGCTGACAGCTGGTGACTCATGGTTGTAGTGGATAGAGCTGTGATCTGCTCTTATCAAGGGAAACATGGGGGATCACATCTGGACTACAGACTTGGAGGGAGTAGGGGAGAAAAGGGGGATGATGGGGGGGGTTACATGGCTAGATTCCCTTTAATGAATCATTGCCCTGCACACATGCTCCCCCCTCTGCCCCTTCTCCCTCGCCCCCCTTTACCCTTCCCTACAGCATGCTACACCCTGCAGCACCCATTGCCATACAGCTGCCTCCCCCCCACACACAGACACACACGCACACACCTACAATACTACTGTCTGACAGTATACTATGCACATGTGTTCTGTAGACATGATGATTTCAATTCATTATTTTAAATAGCTGGGTTTTATTTCTATTACCATTCAAAGAAAATGGAAAATACTGCATGCTTATATGTACAATTTATATTCATGAATACCTATATTTGCATGGATGCATCCTTTGAATTTCATATAAATTTAAAGACTGCCTGTAGTTATATTGGCTCCCATGTAAATATCAACTAATGGCATTTTCCTGACATTTCGCCGGGTACATTTCTTCATCACAGACAGTGTGAATATTTTTGGTAATGCTCATTGTGCCGTGAGGCCTCCTAACAAGCACTCTTGCCCTCTGTGTGTGCGTGCATGCGTGTGTGAGTCTGTGCATGTATGCATGCATACATACATGTGTTCTTATGTATGTGAGTGTGTATGTGTTTGTTTGTGTTTGTGCAAATGTTTTGGTTGTTTCGTGAGTGCCTAGTGCTCCCTCCTGTTTCTGTTTCGGAAGTGAGGTTTCATGTCTGTCACACACACACACACACACACACACACACACACACACACACACACACACACACACACACACACACACACACACACACACACACACACACACACACACACACACACACACACACACACACACACACACACACACACACACACACACACACAGTGGAGTGTGCATTGGAGTGCCTCTGTGCTTTGCTGATTGTGCTGGTCAATGTGCTTCACTGTGGGACTGCATGCCCCCAAGACTGAGGCTGAGTCTAGACACGAGCCAGCCGAGCCGCCCGCTGACCTATATCCTACAGTAACACAGCACACCCCCCGCACAGAGACAGGGAGTCAGAGAGGGAGGGAGGGAGGGAGGGAGGGAGGGAGGGAGGGAGGGAGGGAGGGAGGGAGGGAGGGAGGGAGAGAGAGAGAGAGGGAGGGAGGGAGGAGGGAGGGGAGGGAGGGAGGGAGGGAGGGAGAGAGAGAGAGAGAGAGAGAGAGAGAGAGAGAGAGAGAGAGAGAGAGAGAGAGAGAGAGGGAGGGAGGGAGGGAGGGAGGAGGGAGAGAGAGGAGAGGGAGGAGAGAGGAGGGAGGGAGGGAGGGAGGGAGGGGGAGGGAGGGAGAGGAGGGAGGGAGGGAGGGAGAGAGAGAGAGAGAGAGAGAGAGAGAGAGAGGGAGAGAGAGAGAGAGAGGAGGGAGGAGGGAGGGAGGGAGGGAGGGAGGGAGGGGGGAGGGAGGGAGGGAGGGAGGGAGGGAGGGAGGGAGAGGGAGGGAGGGAGGGAGGGAGGGAGGGAGGGAGGGAGGGAGGGAGGGAGGGAGGGAGGGAGGGAGGGAGGGAGGGAGGGAGCAGAGAGAGGATGAGAGAGGATGAGAGAGTAAAGTGAGATGGGGATGACGGGCTGAGAGTGAGAGAGAGAAAAAAAGGGATGGAGGGAGGGAGGGAGGGAGGGAGGGAGGGAGGGAGGGAGGGAGGGAGGGAGGGAGGGAGGGAGGGAGGGAGTAAAGTGAGATGGGGATGACGGGCTGAGAGGGAGAGAGATGTACTGTAGACATGAGGACAGGAAAGAGGGGGATGAAGGAAAGAAGAGATATTTGTATGGATAATTCAGAACGAGGTCCAAAGGGGGAAGGGATGGCAGGGTATGAGGAGAGATGGAAGTCACTGAAGCAAAATGAGAGAAAAATGGTTAAAGGTGAAGTTAACCCATTCTTACATGGCCTTATTTCCACTCTTTCTTGTGCTTGTAGTTGATCCCCCAAACAACTTTTTTTTTTTTTTATATATTTTGTTTTGTTACAGAGAAAATTGGTTGTCACATTTTGCTGAGTCATCACTTGCCTTTGACCACAATTAATTATGAAAATATGTCTGAAGCATGTTAGAAAGCACTTCAAAACACGCCAATCAAGAAATATTACGTCAGATTCCCATTCTGAACTTTTTTTCTTTATCTTTCACTATCCCATAACCCCCCCCAAAAAAGAAAGTAAGTAAACAAAATAAAAACATCCCAGGAGAAGACAGCTTGGAGTATCTACAATCCCTTCGGAAATACTTTTCCCACATTTTGTGGAATGTGCCTTATTCTAAAATGGGTTTAATAAAACTATTTAGTCAGCAATCTACAGACAATATCCCATAATGACAAATTAAAAATAGGTTTTTAGAAATGTTTGCAAATGTATAAAAAAAACTAAAACAGAAATACCTTATTTACATAAGACCCTTTGCTATGAGATTCAAAATTGTGCTCAGGTGTATCCTGTTTCCATTGATCATCCTTGAGATGTTTCTACAACTTTGTTGGAGTCCACTTCAATAAAGTTGAAGGTTGAAAGTGCCTGTCAGAGCAAAAGCCAATCCATTAAGTCGAAGGAATTGAAGGTACCCAAAAACACAGTGACCTCCATCATTCTTAAATGGAAGATGTTTGGTACCACCAAGACTCTTCCTAGAGCTGGCTGCCCGGCCAAACGGAGCAATTGGGGGAGAAGGGCCTTGGTCAGGGAGGTGACCAAGAACCCAATGGTCACTCTGACATTCTGAATAAATGTCAGAGTGACATTCATTCTCCTCTGTGGAGATGGGAGAAACTTCCACAAAGACAGCCATCTCTGCAGCACTCCACCAATTAGGCCTTTATGGTAGAGTGGCCAGACGGAAGCCACTGCTCAGTAAAAAGCACATGACAGCCCGCTTGGAGTTTACCAAAATGCACTTAAAGACTCCCAGACCATGAGAAACAAGATTCTCTGGTCTGATGAAACCAGGGTTGAACTCTTTGGCCTGAATGCCAACCGTTATACCTGGAGGAAACCTGGCACCATCCCTACGGTGAAGCATGGTGGTGGCAGCATCATGCTGTGAGGATGGTTTTTAGTGGCATGGACTGGGAGAGGTGTGCCAAGCTTGTAGCGTCATACCCAAGAAGACACGAGGCTGTAATCGAGGCTGTAATCGCTGCCAAAGGTGCTTCAACAAAGTACTGATCAAAGGGTTTGAATACTTATGTAAATGTAATATTATTATTTATTTTTTGTAGTAAATTAGCAAACAACGTCTCAAAACCAGCTGGGTATTGTGTGTCGATTAATAAGGGGGGAAAAACATTTAATTCAATTGTATAATGAGGCTGTAACATAACAAATGTGGAATAAGTCAAGGGGCACTGTGTACCATAATGTCACTGTGTACCATAATGTCACTGTATACCATAATGTCACTGTATACCATAATGTCACTGTATACCATAATGTCACTGTATACCATAATGACACTGTGTACCATAATGTCACTGTGTACCATAATGTCACTGTATACCATAATGACACTGTGTACCATAATGTCACTGTGTACTAATGTCACTGTACCATAATGTCACTGTATACCATAATGTCACTGTCACTGTATACCATAATGTCACTGTATACCATAATGACACTGTGTACCATAATGTCACTGTGTACCATAATGTCACTGTGTACCATAATGTCACTGTATACCATAATGTCACTGTATACCATAATGTCACTGTGTACCATAATGTCACTGTATACCATAATGTCACTGTGTACCATAATGTCACTGTGTACCATAATGTCACTGTATACCATAATGTCACTGTATACCATAATGTCACTGTGTACCATAATGTCACTGTGTACCATAATGTCACTGTGTACCATAATGTCACTGTATACCATAATGTCACTGTGTACCATAATGTCACTGTGTACCATAATGTCACTGTGTACCATAATGTCACTGTATACCATAATGTCACTGTATACCATAATGTCACTGTATACCATAATGTCACTGAATGCCATTATAAAATATGCCAAAAACAAAAGTTTGAATAAAATATTTGAACTAGTGCTAGAGCAATGCTAGCAGATACCATCGACCTCCACTTTCATAAATGTGTCCTATGTAAAGGCAAGAGCTAAACTGTCATCATACAGTATTGTATGTCAAACCCTTGCAATTTGCATCCTTGGAAATACTTTGTTTGATTGTCTGCCTGTAGAATATGCTACTGTTAAATAGCTTGTTATCATTACCAAACTGTTAGTAAATCATTATATATCATTTCCTCATGCATTCATTGATATTAATAAATAATTGTTACTTTTATCTCTTATTCTTATCCATATTTATTTGAAACTGCATTGTGGTTAGTGCTGTATTTGGCGCATGTGACTAATACAGTTTGATTTGATTTAAAATATTCATAAATCATTAATCATGTACACATGTGGACTATGTAAATAAAATAGTTGCTTCAATAAATGTTTAGATTCACTCCAGAAATGTATTAAAATCGATTCTTGCCATTTTGTTTGATAAAAATGACCGTAACCCAATAAACATTATTGCCTGGATAGTATAATCGATTTCCCTTGCATCTCCATGAACAAGCATGGCGTTGAACATTCGTGGCACGGGTTTTGTGGTTTCCAGAAGTGTCCAAATAAATATCGGCCAACGCAAATGGACCTCTCGAAGGGAGCAACTTATCTGAAACATCCACAGAATCTCAGACTGCCCTCAAAAGCAAAGTAATGTGCCATGACGTACTTGTAGTTTGTTCAGTGCACTACTGAAACTGTGCACATCTTGTGACTTTGATATTAACGCTCACTCGAATGTCTTCAAATTAGAAGCCAATCAAACTTGCAGTTGTACTTGCTGCAGTCACCTGGTGCCTGTGCCGAGCTGCATTGGAGAGAAACAACCTTTTCAACTAAAGTTTATAAGCAGTTTAGAGCCAGTCCTCCAATTACATTACACTTCATGTAAAGTGTTACTGCATTATTCCTAGAGAAAGTTGAAACAATCATTTTGTAATGGTATCTAAAAACCCTAATATCCTACTATTCAAACCCTCTGAACAAAGTCTATAACGTAGTTGACATTACCGACATGATGAGCAACTGCATTTGATCAAATTGTAATTGTGTTTCACCACGACAAAACTCGAATGACAACAACAAAACGTTTAGATGTAAAATGTGTACGTCTAGCGTACTTGTGGTGGAGTAAGGGTTCCATTGTATTCCTTTATGAAACGGCACAGTATAGCCGATGTAAAGTAAAGTGTTTGTCACTTCAACCAGAAACTGAAAATGAACAAATCTGTCCACTTTCTCTTTCCCATCCCTTCAACTCTGAGCGAGAGAAAGAATGAGCCAGACAGAGGAAGACAAAGACTTTACATGTTTTTCTCTCCTTTCTTCTTCGTATTGAGAGGATCAGCTGGACTGTACTAATGGTCTTTGTGTGTATGAATGGAACAGGGTGCTTTGTGTGTGTGTGTTCCAGACAGCAGCACATAAGGCAGAACTTAAGTAGATGTTCATCAAAGCGTACGTAATACCAGAGAAATATAATGTAATCCCCGATGCGTCCCCTCCTCATTTGACAACACTGTCACATTAGCAATCAAATCCCCCAAAAACATTATTACTCTGTGTTTACTTAGGAACTTATCCTCAGTGTGGTCAGATGAATCAACATACTGTAAATGAACCAACATCAAGAGTTATGTGAGGTCAAAACTCAAAATCAGATCTCATGCTTAGAGTGAGAGCTTGATGACTTTGGACTGATTTGGGAATATACTATATTTAGCCTATTTTGAACATTATTCTTACTATACTGTATATTACGTAAGTCAACTGTATCATGACGAGGTTATTTTCTTTCCACTAAAATCCGGTAACGTTATTAAACAAACAGAAACACACACATACACACACGCACACACCTCACCCCAAACAAAGAGAGATGTCAAATATTCTCCAACAGTTAAAGGTTATGGTCGCATTAGCATGGCGGGGTGTGTGTGTTTCTATAGTCTAGAGGGTGAGTGATAGGGACAAATTGATGGACACACCTGGATACACACACACACACACACACACACACACACACACACACACACACACACACACACACACACACACACACACACACACACACACACACACACACACACACACACACACACACACACACACACACACACACACAGCTGTAGACATACCAGGCCCTGATCATACATGGTGGATGTATGGAGGGATGCTCTGATTGCATATAAAGTCATTGGCCTCGTGCTGACTGTAATATTCTCACATGCGGGGAGGGTAAACTGCTTATCGGCGTAATCTTATAGATGTGCCATAAGAAACGCTGCTCTCTGTCAAACAGTGGTGAGGGACACTGCCTTCTAATCCTCATGCTAGACTTGGGATTAAAGAGGAGGGGGCGAGTGAGGGGTTAAAAACATGAGCCCCTGCTCTTCTACCCATGCTCACTCCCCCACATCCATACAGTCACTATCTCCAGATTAAAGTGCTTAGTGCTGCCCCTGTGGAACAGACAGTAAGAGGATCTATTGGTCCCCTGTAAAAGCTTCTGGCCAAGCATCCCTCTGATAGGGCAGAAGTCTAAGGGTAACGGTTAGCGGTGGACAGGATTTGATAAAGTGCTGTGTTATCATTCCGACAATAGGGATCTTGTCATTCCAGGTATAGACGTAACACAGTGACAGGCCATAAAGGCCATAAGAAAATAAGATAAATACATGGTGGAAATGCCTACTGTTACCGAAAGAAAAACTGTGAAGAAGTTAACCTTTTAATGACATTTACGCAGTCATAGCAAACATTACTATTGGAGACCGAATCATCGGAAACGGTAATAATAGCGTCATAATACCCATAAAACCTAGCGTTCAAACAGGAAAATGGTTCCAATTGTTTTTCCACCCTTCATTTTTATAGAAACACTTAAAATAAGGGCTGTGTTTCGTGTCGGCTTACCCTGGCGTGACGTTTTGCTAACCGTGTAAATCTCTCTAGGCCAAGATTACTTTCATCAATATATTTGCATATATTTACCCCTCGAAAATGAAACACTAATTACCTGCTAATGTGGCTATCATAAAGAACTACAAATGCCATGATGATCTGGACAAGACTGCCGTAACGAGGCAACGGTAAGAATCTCTGGATGAACTGTCTAATGTTAGCTAAATGTAGTAATGAATAAGTAATGGCAACATTTCTTTAAATTGACAATTCTGTGAACTGTCTTGTACAAGTCTTAATTTGACACAATACCTGTTAGCAAAGGTGTCAGCTCGAGATGATGTGCAGGAAAGGGAAATGAAGGGGAAAGGGGGATACCTAGATCGTTGTACAGGAGCTTGCAGGGATTTGTAGTTTTGCTAAATTAGCCATTTTTAATGTGAGAGTAAATAGAGCCACATGTATTGATAAAAGTCACGTTGTCCGAGAGAGATTTACATAGTTATCAAAATGTCACACCAGGGTAAGCCTACACAAAACATTAATGGTGGGGAAAATATTGGAACCATTTCCCTGTTTGACCTCTAGGTTTTGTGGGTATTATGACACCTCCACTGTGGGGTTCTATACTGTAGCCAGTGTTCTTGGTCCTTTTTGTTACTCATAGCTGCTATAAAGGATATTTTCCAATAAGGGCTGATGGGACAACCATTATCATTGATTTCTGATGAAGTGTGCAACATTTAGAAACTGATCTGAGAACAGTATGTATTGTCTCCCTTGCCAGAGCCATCCAGAACATATCAGACAACAGTCCCTGAAAATGAAAGCTTCTAGGCTTCTGAGTGCTATTCCTCACCATTTCAACGTCAACGTTTATTAAGCTCTCCGAACGAAAGCAACGACTAAATTATTTTCAAAGAGCGCCTCAGGCCATACAGTCATATTCCGAAGTGTAGTAAAATAAGGACAGCGGGGGGAAAAAAACGACTGACTCAAAGTAAAACGAGATTGAATATCTTAATGATTTTGGGTGGAAAAAAAACAGGGATAATACAGAAATCCAATTAAATCAGTTGATTGGTACTGTGAGGTATAGTGTTGGAAATAGGCCTGTTTTGTCGGATTGACTGACTCTATATAAAGCTTTGATGATATGATGCTGGTTACCACAGCCTTTATACTGTAACTGGAGTGCAACAAGAATAGGATTAGGCCTGTGCCTTGAATCAGATCCTACAGTCATTTTCATTATTCAATCATATTCATATGATTTTCCACGTATTACAAATATAATGAAGAGCATACATGATGAACAGCACACTGCTTGTGCTTATTTTGATTATGTGTGAATGTATTTGTGTGTGTGTGTGTGTGTGTGTGTGTGTGTGTGTGTGTGTGTGTGTGTGTGTGTGTGTGTGTGTGTGTGTGTGTGTGTGTGTGTGTGTGTGTGTGTGTGTGTGTGTGAGCTGACTTTTCCTAAAATGCTTCTCAAGGTGACACGGCCTTCCTCCTTCAGGGCTTTCCTTTCGATTCTTTTTGGGATTTAAATTATGATGAAGTAATTTTTCTCCAGAAATTGCCTATGTCACTTGTGGTATGTCTCTGCAAATTTCTCAAGTGTATTTTCAATCTCTCTCTCTCTCCCTTACCCCTCTCCCTCTCTCTCCCATTCTCTCTCTCTCTCTCTACTTTGACACCTTTGTCAATGTCATATCAGAGTTGGGTAGATGATTGTGAAGCACGGGGGTAACCCCTTCATTTCAACTCAGAAAGTTCAAGGTGGATAATATCAAACAGACACCCATTTATACACACAGACACAAATGTTCCCTCACACAGATTTACACATGCACGCCCCCCCCCCCTCCCCACACACACACACACACACACACACACACACACACACACACACACACACACACACACACACACACACACACACATGTTCATAGAGTGAAAATCACCTGCTTGTTTCGGGAGAAAATAAAAGGCAACGTTTTACATGTCGATTGAGACGAGAGGGGGAATCCTCAGAGACCCCTGGCCTAATTTATTATTTTCAGGAGGAAACTTATCTAATTATATGTAAGTTAACTTCCTGATGGTCGACTCAAGGGCAGGACAGAGTTGTATGAATGAGTTTTACCCCAATAAAAGTACTGTCACATCTTGTACTTTCTCTCCGGAACACAATCTTATTGCTTCTCTCCTGTTCCTGCTCACACACAACAGTCCTCCCAATGTCCTCTTTAATTATGTGGTGCATGTGTGTGTGTTTAGGTGGGCGGTTGCTTGTGTGTTGAAATAAGAACTGTATGTGGCACAAATTTCCTGACGGATAGGAAAGAAAAGTCCAGATTCACTGACATCCACTTCAGGATGCCAGAATTGGAGGATGTGATGGGTTGGGATAGAAATACACACACACACACACACACACACACACACACACACACACACACACACACACACACACACACACACACACACACACACACACACACACACACACACACACACACACACACACAGAATAATAATCCCGAGAAGGTAAAGCAAAGCAGGAGTACTGAATCAAGCAGAGATAGACAAGCGGACAGACAGACAGACGGACAGAGAGAGAGAGGGACCTTGGATTCTCTCTCTGGTCTGAGTGCTTTTCAGTGCTTTCTCTATGCTAAGCCCTTGGGCATGGCCAGGTCTGTTCCTTTCTCACTCTGCTTAGACCAGCCAGGTCACTCGTGATACAAGTCAGTATTCGACGTCCATCTATGTCTGACGCGGTCGGGAGATGATGTGGAAACCAGCCACTAGGAGCAACCGTGAGTGCTGTTACCTTCAAGTAGGTTTGAGTTTTACTAGGGCGATGGGGGCGATAGCTGGGTTTAAACATCTGTCTCTGATGCCAAAGGTCACATGTTCAAATCCAGACATTGAAAATTGTTTTTGAGATTTTTGTTGAAAGCCTATTGCAAACCTTAACCCTTAACATTAACCATTCAGAGTTCTTACCTTAAACACTTTGAAATGTGACGTTTGGAACAACTTCGAAATTTGGGTGAATGTCTAAATCATTTTCAGAGAGCTTGTTGGCTTAGACACCATATGGCATCTGACTTCTTCAATTCAGAATTACACATTTAGTATACCGGCAATAGTATTTACAAGGAGGATTTTTGATAAGCCTATTAATATTATTTCTATGGAGGTTTATCTTCCATTACATATCTAGAGAAACCTCCACCGACAGAACAATGTATCCTCTCTTCTTTAACTTAACTTGATTTTTTCCCTTCTCAAGGAACAATCATTTCAGTTCCATGTCATCAATAGGTCTTCTCTCCGTTGATAAGGCATCAGTTTGAGAGGTAATCCTGCTTAATGGATCCTTAGTGCTCAGTGGCTCATGCTTGCGCTACTGTATGCCATTAAGATCACTGCACACAAAGATCATATGAGGACCGGTTTTATTGCCTGAACAAAATGGAAAAGCTTTTGTATTTTGACACAGCTCACTCTTCTCTTTCTTCCCTTGTCTCTCTCTCTCTCTCTCTCTCTCTCTCTCTCTCTCTCTCTCTCTCTCTCTCTCTCTCTCTCTCTCTCTCTCTCTCTCTCTCTCTCTCTCTCTCTCGCTGTCTGTCTGTTGCTCTTCAGGACCATCTCACTTTGACCAGTCTAGGCTTTTGTCACGCTTGCTTTGGTCATTACATCACAATTATGGAGCTGTTGGTACGAGAGAAATGAGAGATGAAGAAAAGGATGGATGAAAAAAGCAAGGGATGAAATGTAGGTCAGTGGAGATGTGCTCGGGGCGTTCTGTCTCTCTCCCTCCCTCCTGCCTTCCATCTCTCTCACTCACTCTCTCTCTCTCTCTTCTCCTCGCCAGGTCCAACACTCTGACGCCACGAAAACAGAGACTTAGTGGGACCTCTTAGGCTACAGCCTGCATTTAAAAACCAACATATACCCTTGCATGTAAAGTTGCTCACATCTGTGCTCAAAAAATGTCCATCAAGAGCCTAATATTCTCCATGAAATACAAGATGAACTACCGTAGCTGGGCTACTCAGAATGAAAACAAGGCGTGGTGTTAAAATATCAGTAAGGACAGTAATGGTCCCATAAGTGACAAGGTACAGTCTCTGTAATGCATGCTGAAACTGCTACTGTATGTAGGTACTGTGAGGCCAGAGCCGCCAGACGAAATAGGAAGTCATGTGGGGTCAGTCTGGGGTCAGGGGTTAGAGCTGGTCAGGCTGGGGTAAGAGTGGCATAATAAAGTCTATGGGACAACTCCATGATCATCACCTCACCTGACCTTTAATCACTCTTCATTATACAGGGGCGCACATAGAAACTGGGCTTAATTTGAATGAAATCAGTCTGTGTGTGTGTGTGTGGCGGTGGGGGCCTCTTGACATAGGGGTAAATATTGTGCCTTTATTTAGATTGAAACGTATAGTGGTGGCAGGCCTCGTAGAAGTAGTAGTAGTAGTAGTAGTAGTAGTAGTAGTAGTAGTAGTAGTAGTAGTAGTAGCAGGCTAGTAGTCATTGTAGGTAGAAGAAGAATCAGGGAGGGCCATGTGCATAAGTGGCATAGGCGGTTGCCCAGGGCCCCGGCCCCAAGGTTTTTTTGTTTTGTTTTTTAACAACTCAGTCGGGTCTCAACTTACTGTTAAGCATTAGATTAGTAAACTACACAAAGTGCAATTTCAAAATGTGGTTGGGCATCAGCAGTTTCCCTCTTGTTATGTCAGTCACAAACCAGGTTTCCATCCAACCTTTTTATGTGAGTAAAGTACTGAGAAAAATGTCAAGACAGGCCTGATGGAAACAGCAAATTGACAGTAAACTTTCCAGATGTCGGCAAAAATAAATACGCTAGACAAGGTGGGATCTTTTTGTGTCGGTAAAATGAATTATGCGAGAAATGTCAGTGGAAGCGCTTTTGTGTACAAATATTGATATACTGTACAGTATTAACCATCTTATCAAAGTAAAATTCAAGTCACAATATGTTGTGTGGTCCTCCAACTACGACTCGTTGGGGGAAAGCATGCAGTTTATTAGGCTACAGATGATACAAATGATGATGAACTTCACAGGGTGGTGAAAGAGCAAGGCGGATGAGCTTGATGCTCCTTTCCAGTAAATATCGAGGGTCTTACTCTGGTGACATGATCATCGCTGCTTGGCTGCCGTTTGAGATATAAAAAATAGTGTTGCTCTTTTGTCCATGCTAATCTCACCATATAGACGATATCCACACTTTTATACACAACTAGTCAATTTGAGGGAAACATCTCTGGTAGGAAAATGCGCATATGATTTTTATTTCACGACACTGATTAAGGATTTGTAAATAATGGCAGGCTATGGTCCAGGTTTGAAGGCCATGTTGAAAAAGTAAGCTCCTTCATTTCTGTCCTGATCAGACAGGTAAAAGTTGTCATGCCGACAGTTTCAGGAGCACTTGAGGCCTGGTTGTTTTGAGTACTCTACTACGATTTGAGTTACATTCCGTTATCCCCAGTTTATATGTCCTGTTTTTTGAATTGTCCTGTTTGTTATTGTACGTGTTCCGCACATAGCGGATAGTTTTCCAGCGTCTGCACTGTAAATAAACGCCCTCACCCTGGAAATATGCATTGGGAAATGCTTTATGTGCAGTAGAGAAGAAACATTAGACGTGTGTGTAATATCATTTGAGCCCGTATCCTCTCAGTGACACATACGCATTTAAACAGCTACATTTGACTGATAAACATTTCGTATTTCAATATATATGTAGTTGCGGGTATCAATGTTTTTTCAGTGGTTCTCTTTAACTATTCAATCCACAGCCATTACAGTGTTTAACATCCAATATATGAAATATTTACCAGGGAGAGTGTTGGAACTGTGTAACCAATAAACTATTTAGATTCAACCATTTTTAAATGGTTTCAAAATGTGCTAGTCTAATTGATGTAGCCTAATCTAACTAAGTGTGAGAGGTTAAGGCCTGCCTATACATTACAAAATCATTTATTTGACTGTAAATTGTCTGTGAAATGAAAGAAACGTGTGATTCTGACCCCTTTCCATAGTCAACTCCAAAGATTATTGACGATGTGGGCATGCACAGCCTGAACTCAAACGCTCCTCTTTAGTCTATAAAATGTTGTAGAAATATGGTTGTTAGATGGTTGGATAATGTGTTATTGTAGGCTAACTAACTGTTAGTAAACACCATATTAGGGAGGACGATATAACGAAAGTATCCTCACTGTTATGAAGGTACGTGCTGGATTAGGGCCCACAGTACGCTATGGGCTACTACACTGGCTCGTTATTGGGGACGTCGAGAGTGGGAGGAGCAGAAAGTGCTCGTCCAATCCCTGCTCTTCTAAACCTCTCTAACGCTCTCCCCTCCGCCGGGGGAAACAGTGAAAACCTCCCGTAGATGTTCAGGCGCAGATGTCATGTGAAAAGCCGCATGCTCGCTGAGCGGACGACACTCAAACCGTCTGACCACCTCTCCACACTCCACCGCCGGTCTCTCTGCTCCGCTCTGCCCAGCGCGTCAACAAGCACGAGCCTGTTCTGTTCTGGAATGCTTTTGCGCAGAAACAACACTCCCCGAATGAACGTGGACGACGGCAAACATTAACGTTGTTTTGTTTTTGCCCGGGGATTTTGCTTTTTAAAAGTATTTATGTTTGTTTCTTCATGACTGCTGCATTCGGAAGAGAGTCGCACAAACACCACCATGCGAGGTAAGGATCCGACTGCTTTTGACAGCTCATTTAAATAGCAGGCGCATCTACCCACTCACATCACTGGTATTCCCCACATCCATTCTGTACTATAGTTCTGTTGTATGTGCGCTGTGTGAACTTTACTAGGGAAGTTTTTTTTATCCCAACTTGCTCATGCCTCAGTCACTATTAGCCCCAGCTTGAGAATACAATTGCCATTTAGTCTCACTATTCAGTAACCTATTCGGATCTTTATACTATGTGTGTGCGTGTGGTTCTCCATGAGACGTCCATGTATGGCCCATTAAACACCTTGTATAAGTCCCAGTGTTGGAGTTAACTCTGAGTTAACGCAACACTATTTAGTTTGGAGGAGCGTCAAGACTTCAGATGCTCTGGCTGAATGGAGTGCCTGAATAGAGATCATCTTCACGAAGAACATCATTTGCTATTGCCGTAAACTATTGCCACTGACGATTTAAAACGGCAATTCGTAGTTGAAACAATAACAAAGCCTTTCCCACCCCTGTTTCGGCAAAAAGCTGAGGGATGGGACTGGATAAATGTAAATGGTTTAGTAGAGCGCATGACACGTTGGAACACATAACCTGCAAGCTTGGCCCTATAGCACCATGGGCTGCAGGACACACAGTTTTATACATGTTTGCTCTCTGGAAAAAAAATGCAAATACATTTTGTTTCTTTAAAGGGCAATCTGCAGTTGCAGCATCCATTTTTGGACTTAGAAATTATATGTACCCATTAATTCTTGAAGAATACAAGTTAGACATGCCTCATGAGCTTCGTTCAACTCTCGTACCCCACCAGAACCCCAAATATAAGCTTGTTGTCCATGTATAGGCTGTGTCCTACATACCTTCCTGGTGATATAGGGCCAAGCAAGGAGGTTCTGTGTTGGGAGTGCGCTCTACTAACCCATATCCATCAGTCAAGCGCTGCACCGCTCCATAAGCATCGAAATGCAACATTAGTGCCCCCCACGTCCACACACACACACACACACACACACACACACACACACACACACACACACACACACACACACACACACACACACACACACACACACACACACACACACACACACACACACACACACACACACGAGAGAGAGAGGGTAATGTCCCCATGTCCTCGAGACGGAAGTTCAACCCACAGCTCTCTCTCTCTTTTTCCCTCTTTCTCCCCTTCTCCGCTTTGGATCCAAGGCCTTCAATGCTGAATAGTAGACCTATTTTACAATTTACTCCTACAAATGATGTTAGACTAACAAAACATAGTGGCAATGCTGTTCGGTCCAATTATTGAAAATGAACATTTCCGCGATGACCAATTGTTGTCAAATTGCGTAGTTCTAGTGTTATTCATTTGTGTGATCACTAGCCTATAGGCTACCTTGTGAATTGTAAAATAACAATCATCACTTAAACGGAAACCCGTGACGAAAATAAGCCTACAGGAACTATTATGATAGTGTAAAAGTATAAATAAAGTAACTAGTTCGTTCAATGAAAGACAGGTGAGGGCCTCACTTAGAGAGGGTCTCGTCTTAGAGGTAGTCTCGTCTTAGAGGTGGTCTTGTCTTAGAGGTAGTATAGTCTTAGAGGTAGTATAGTCTTAGAGGTAGTATAGTCTTAGAGGTAGTCTCATCTTAGAGGTAGTCTCGTCTTAGAGGTAGTCTCGTCTTAGAGGTAGTATAGTCTTAGAGGTAGTATAGTCTTAGAGGTAGTATAGTCTTAGAGGTAGTCTCGTCTTAGAGGTAGTATAGTCTTAGAGGTAGTATAGTCTTAGAGGTAGTCTCGTCTTAGAGGTAGTCTCGTCTTAGAGGTAGTCTATAGCGTCTGTTGTTCCAGGCTGCATTCCTTCGTTGTAGGTGTGTAGACCTGTGACAAATGATACAAAAACGCCATTGTGTTGATATTAATAAAGTGTAGTTAAACTAAACTGTACTGAATTATGGGCAATATTAACGTTAAACATAGATTATCAATGGCGAGCTTAATTTGAGTTGGTCATCATTAAATATACAACATGCCCAGTACAGAAATTACTCTTAAAATAAACAACATTCAAATAATAATTATGATTATTAAGCCCATTGTTGAAGTTATAAGCTATAAGACAATATTTAGACTAATTCATGAATATTTTTTCAAAGTGCAACAATATTCTGTGATGTTAATTAACATTATTTTCCTATTTTTACATTAATATTATTGCGTCCAATGCTATTACTATTTGGCTTTGAAAATCAAGCAACATTAGAAGGATTAAAATACACCTCTGTTTGCCTCTGCGATTAGCAATTTAGCAGGCCTTCTTTTATAACCCTGGGGGGAAAAGAGGACGACAACTTTGGGGAGGACATCTATCTCTCTCGCTCTCGCTCTCTCTCGCGCGCGCGCAAATGACTTAACTCGTCTCTCCCCGCCCGCCTTGCAATAACTGTAGCCTACCCTCACACTTTATTGGGCCTTGCGACCACTAGTGCATGGGCTTCTTGGGGGGATGCCGAAATATCCGGCTTCATAGCTGTGGTGGGTAGAAGAGGGCCCGAAGCGTCTCTCTCTGTCCTCCTGTCTTTCTCTCTCCGTCTATCCTGCTGAACGCCCCAAAGGGTTTGTCAGATAGAATTAAATCAGTGTGCGCCACGCGGCCCCTCTCCCAACCTTCGCAGCCTGTGGAGTCTGCACTGCTCACAGAGAAATGCAATCACATCCACGAGGTTATGAAAAATAGAGCCCCCCTCATATGCCTTGTTTAATTATCATGTAGCAATTGTCAAACCTCCTGTCCCGGCTGACCGGCGGACGATGATGTAGCCTATACTAGAACGATAACCAAAACCAACCAGGGGAGGGAGAAAATGCTGTGGTGAGAAAAGTTTCTCGTTTTGATACGGTTCAATTTCCGTTATTTAATGACAAGCAGTTATCCAATGACAAGAAGGATACCTTCTGAAAATAGTTATGACCTGATGCACCTGAAACACATACAAAAAGAACGTGCTCAGGGTCAAATATTTTTTACGTGCTCTTGATTAATTGTTGCTATTTTAATTTGGATTTAATGGTTGGGGTCCAAGCATTTTGTTTCCCAAGTTCAACCTCCCCATACATTTTCATTGCCAATTAAACAATTTAAAGCCATTTTGTTGAGGGCTATAAGCCTATTCTAATCATGAATACCCTACTTTTTTATTTCGCAAATTGTCCTTTCTAATTGAAGATATTTGCAGATGGGTTCATTTCTTTCGGTTTGATTATGTTTGGCCACAGGGGGCTTCTGGAACCAGGTGTACCTTCACACCTACACTTACTGTACACTCTCACCCTCATCTACAGTAACCCACAAAATACACCTTCAGTATAATAGTATGATACCACCACACATGCGCACATCACATGCAAACACACATGCTCACACACACATGCTCACACACACATGCTCACAGATATGCATACATGCATAAGCCTAACACAGGTGACCAAACACACAATGTAATAATATGTATATGTATGCATGTGTGTACATGCACAAATGCATTCCAACAGACACACACAGATACACGATGACACACTACTGCAATGCAATGCCATTTTCACACAGGCGAACCCTCCCATAGACGGTATAGGTCACTGAGTTCAGTCCAGAGCAGGAGGGGGATGGGTCATGGGGTTGGGTGTGGTCTATGTGATCCTCTCTGTGAGTGAAAGGTGTCAATCACAATCTCCAACACTTCCTCTCTATTGGAAAATACAGAATGACAGAGAGAGAGAGAGAGAGAGAGAGAGAGAGAGAGGGATGACAAAGGGGGTGTGGTGGGGAGATGTGAGACGGCGACACACTCCATAATCTACAGACAGCACCACAGAAGACCCCACACGCCACACGCCATCATCTCTTTCTCTGTATCTTCCTCTTCTCTCTCTCTCTCTCTCTCTCTCTCTCTCTCTCTCTCTCTCTCTCTCTCTCTCTCTCTCTCTCTCTCTCTCTCTCTCTCTCTCTCTCTCTCTCTCTCTCTCTCTCTCTCCTTCTCTTTCGTGAGCACACACACACAAATACACACAAACACATACACCCACTCTGTTCTCAACTCTGGCCTGTAAAACACAAATAGCCACAATGCCATGCATGAGGTCCCAATGCCAATATAATTTGAGGCATCCTGCATCTGCATTGATCAGCCAATCCCGGCGTTACCAGGGGATCGATGCTTCCTGAAGGTCTACGGAAGCAATCCACAGCATAATCTATACTGTGGTGCACAGTTTAATTTACATAATCTACTCCAAATCATTTATCACATTACACGATCTATCTCATCTCCTCATCAACATTACCCACAGCTTGAACAGCATTCTCTATATTGTCATAATTAGGAACATAACTTTGTTTCACTGGGTAGCATTCATTGTGGGGAAGGATCAGGCAACACCTTAGTTGGTGGGAGGAAACAGTTTAGAGGAAAATATACTCATCATTTGTATGTGCACAGTATGTATGTGTATGTATATATGTGTGTGTGTGTGTGTGTGTGCGTGTTACTGACTAATGGCCCAGTGTTATGTAACTAGGGGAAAGATTACTCAAAGCCTGGGTCGGGAGAGCTAATCCTCCACACTGAGGTGTTGCACCATTACTCACACACACATACACACACAACCACACGCACACGCACTGCACCCAATTCATCCACGTATGACTACAGTATGTATAGCCTATCTCTCTGTAACTGTGTTCCTGTCTTCCTCGATCCCCTCTGTCTCTTGGTCAGTGGTGGAAAAGTATTCAACTGTCATACTTGAGTAAAAGTAAAGAAAATATACCTTAATAGAAAAATGACTCAAGTAAAAGTGAAAGTAATCCAGTAAAATACTACTTGAGTAAAGTTCTAGAAGTCTCTGGTTTTAAATATACCAAAGTACAGTGGTGGAAAAAGTACTCGAGTAAAATTCCAAAGTAAAAGTACAAGCTTCATAAAATTCCTGCTATTAAGCAAAGTAGACGGACCAATTTTTTTTATTTTTATGGACAGTCAGGCACACTCCAAACACTGACATATTTTACAAACACAGTATTTGTGTTTAGTGTGTCTGCCAGATCAGAGGCAGTAAGGGATGACAACTTGTTATATTGACGGTGTGTGAATTGGACCATTTTGCTGTCCTGTCTGAGCAATCAAAATGTAACAAGTGCTTTTGGGTGTCAGTGAAAATGTATGGGTTTAAAAAGTACATATTTTCTTTTGGAATGTAGTGGCGCAAAAGCTGTCAAAAATGGAAATAGTAAAGTATAGATAGTCCAAAAGATAACTTAAGTAGTAAATCAAAGACATTCTACTTAGTTACTTTACACCACTGCGCTTGCTCTAACCCTGTGTCCCTGTCTCTCCTCACTCGACCGGTCTGCTCTTCCATCACTTGTGCTCTCAACTCAAATTAAGAGAGCTTGTGTGTGTGTGTGCCTGCTGTTGCATGTTTGACTTAATGTTAATTTAATTTTGAGATAATGTTGTTAACAGCAGCCTGTAGACCGTGCTTCTCTATCAGTGTGTGGTCCCAGTGGTTTTGAGCGTGAGGGTGGCATCCAAGCGAGCTTACTTAGCGACTGCTCCGTGTTGATTTTATTCCTCAGTGTCTGAGGGATTGTATGCGATACCCCGCTGAGAGGGATTGTGTGTGTGTGTGTGTGTGTGTGTGTGTGTGTGTGTGTGTGTGTGTGTGTGTGTGTGTGTGTGTGTGTGTGTGTGTGTGTGTGTGTGTGTGTGTGTGTGTGTGTGTGTGTGTGTGTGTGTGTGTGTGTGTGTGTGTGTGTGTGTGTGTGTGTGTGTGTGTGTGTGTCACACTAGCAGTACATTGCATCTAGTTTATATTGGCTGTGAGGGATCTCTTGCAATCGCCCCAGTGCTGCCTGACCCTGAGTTAAAGAAGCAGCCTTTCTCTCTTTATGTCCTTGTTAAACACACTGGAAGTTTCTCTCAGTTATGCAGTGTATCCATACGCTGGCTGGTGGTGGAAGCAGAGGCACCCTGGTAGTCTGGTGGAGTGTGATGTGGTGCACTATGGGATTGAACTTTGATCTCATCAGCTCACTTTTGTTCAGTAGTAACTAGACGTGTCTATTGTGGGTGGTAGTCATCATGACGTGAGTCACGTGGATACAAGAACGGGCAAGGAAGAAAGAGAGATGAGAGATGGGAGAGGGAAAGAGAGATGGGAGAGGGAAAGAGAGATGGGAGAGAGGGAAAGAGAGATGGGAGAGAGGGAAAGCGAGATGGGAGAGATGGGAAAGGGAAAGGGAGATGGGAGAGAGGGAAAGAGAGATGGGAGAGGGAAATAGAGAGATGGGAGAGGGAAAGAGAGATGGGAGAGAGAGGGGAGGGAAAGGGAGAAGGAGGGAGAAAGGAAAAGATAAAGACAGTCAGATCGTGTGAGCGGTTAATTCAGCTTTCTGGATGTGTGCAATTCACCATCTGTGTGTGTGTGTGTGTCTATGCGGTGTCTTACTTAACAATTCAACAAGGACAGCTAATAAACAGCTAATACACAGTTAATACAATTTCTTGGACACAGTGTGAAGTCAGGCAGAACCCGTAGCTGTATTTTCTAGAGGCATTACAGTAGCCTCCACCATTCTCACATTTTTTTAAATGATTATTAATGGAAAATAAAACACTAATTTATCTTGATTAGATAAGTATTCAACCCCCTGAGTCAATACATGTTTGAATCACCTTTGTCAGTTATTACAGCTGTGATTATTTCTGGGTAAGTCTCTAAGAGCTTTGCACACCTGGGTTGTACAGTATTTGCCCATTATTCCTTAGGTCTATCAAGATGGTTGTTGATCATTGCTAGACAGCCATTTTCATGTCTTGCCATAGATTCTCAAGACGATTTAAGTCAAAACTGTAACTAGGCCACTCAGTAACATTCAATGTCATCTTGGTAAGCAACCAGTGTATAATTGGCCTTGTGTTTTAGGTTATTGTCCTGCTGAAAGGTGAATTTGTCTCCCAGTGTCTGTTGGAAAGCAGACTGAACAAGGTTTTTCTCTAGGATTTTGCCTGTGCTTAGCTCTATTACATTTCCTTTTATCCTAAAAACCTCCCTAGTCATTGCCGATGACAAGCATACCCATAACATGTTGCTGCCACCACCATGCTTGAAAATAGGAAGAGTGGTACTCAGTGATGTGTTTGCCCCAAACATAAGACTTTCTACTCAGCATTTTACAGATAATTGTATTTGTGGGGTACAGAGACGTAGTAGTCATTTAAAAATCATGTTAAACACTATTATTGCACACATTTTTACTCCTGAACTTATTCAGGCTTGACATAACAACAGGGTTGAATACTTATTGACTCAATACATTCCAGCATTCTATTTGTAAGTCATTTGTAAAAATTTATAAAAACATGATTCCAATTTGACATTATAGTGTATTGTGACACACAATTGCAATTTAATCCATTTTCAATTCAGACTGTAACCCAACAAAATGTGGAAAAAGTCAAGGGATGTGAATACTTTCTGTAGTGTTGCTGTATGTCCCTGTTACATTCCAGTCTTTACTATGTCCTGGGAGGAAACTAGGTGAAATTTCTGTGCACTTAATAGCTTCCTATAGAAGGTGACCATGGCTACCATGGGATGCAACTCATTTTTAGTTACCTAAAGGTCTTTTCTGAATACTTTTTTATATTATGCATTTAGCATGTATTCTACAACTCAATTAGATGCTGTAAAAAGGTATTGCCCACCATTGTATTCCATAGAAGGAAGTTTGTGGTAGCATACCTATAGCACTTACTGTGTCAACTATATGGGTGAGCTTCTAATAGGGGTTAGTGTTTTGTGAGTGGCAAAGATTAGCCTGTGTTAGCGTCAGTAGCTAATCTCATTGAGGAGATTCTCCAGGGCATCATCAGTTCTATTTCTCTCTTGTGAGCTGCGCTTCATCTTGAACCTCAGTACCAGATCTGCTGGTACTGACCTGCTGGTAGCTCCCACAATTATAAACCCTGCCCATCTGGTACTCCAGACAGGCTAAAGCAAACGCTCAATGTATTAAAGATTTCAAATAGCATTTTAACCCAGGTCTTCTCTAACCTCAGTGCTCAGAATAGTGTCCTTATAAAAACAAAGTCATATTTCATTATAGCCTCTTTGTTTTAAGCAGTGCCTTCATATTAATTTTCATAAAATACTGATATTGTGTGTCTGTGTGAGAGAGAGAGGGAAAGAGAGAGTGCAGGTGAAGCGAACACTTTGATTGTCTTTGTGATCAATTTGGCTCTTTGCGAAAGATGCCCCTGGGGCCACTTTGGGGAAAACCTTGTTAGACTGAGTTAAATTGTGGCCTGAGGCGAGCTATTAGCGTCCATCCCTGAGAGACACACACACACACACACACACACACACACACACACACACACACACACACACACACACACACACACACACACACACACACACACACACACACACACACACACACACACACACACACACACACACACACACACACACACACACACACACACACACACACACACACACACACACGCGCGCACACACACACACGCGCACACACACACACATTCTCTCTCTCACACACTCTCTCCCTCTCTCTCTGTGTCACACACACACAAGGCAAGTGGCAAGTGTTGTAGTTTGGTCCAAATATTTGTGCATGCCCACTAATTTGTCTGTGGATTACGGTAACACTTATTTTAGTATAATTGATATGTTTAGCCTCCATTCCTTTTGGGTCCATGTGATTCGCTAGTGTCCTCCAGCCCAGATGTGGTAGAATCTGCAGGTTTTTAACACTATAGCTCTCTTGTTTTCGCTCTCTGTCTCCCTATTAGTCCTACCCTCTACCCTCCCCCTCTCTCACACACAAACGCACAACACACACACACAATGTCATCTACAATTAGGATTAAGACCATAGGAAGAACAGTGTGAGGTTAAGGGAGGGTTAAGGAGCAGGCAGTGACGACAAAATCATTTTTTTCTCGAACCAGAATAGGTGGGACGCTACGATGACAGTATGTGTGTCCATGCCTCCATGTGGTTGTTGATCATTGCTAGACAGCCATTTTCATGTTTACTTATTTTTGTACACTCCAGCAAACACATGATTTGGATCCTTCTTATCATTATCTCTGCACACAGTGTGTAGGCTACCCCTGCTCTCAGAGCAGAGGGGGAGAGACCAGGTGCTGTGGTCACACACATCATCCTTGGACTTGTTCCTTCCAGTCCGATGCCCCCCCCCCCTCTCTCTCTCTCAGGCCTGAAAGAGAGGTCAGGGGTCAATCCCGGAGAGGCCTTACAAGTCACAGAGGATGGTGCTGGGAAGGAGATGGCACAGTGTACTTGAGAGGTAGACCTGAGGGGGGCAGGGGGTGGGAGGGACAGGTTGGGGGCGATGGGATTGGGTCCACCCTGTGGAGTATTTCCCACGCCTCCTTTGCATGCCTCCCCATCTCGGGGCCACTCACTAGGAACCCCACAATGTGTTGTGTGGGCTTCACTTCTAGTGGGCAGGGGGGTGGAGGCGTGCAAGGGAGACGTGGGAAATACTCCACAGGGTGGAGAAAAATACTGTATACTCATGCACACAGCTGTAGTTAAAACATGGGATGTATCAACGCTACATAAACACTATAGAAACACTGTCGTGTGCGTACGTATGAGTGCATTTGTACGTGTGTATACATATGTACACTTTTGTGCGCGTGCACGTGTGTCTGTGTGTGTGAATCGATGCGTTGAATGTCAGCCAGTGGCCCCCTTCTGTTCCCTCTCTGGGGTGTACAATCGGAGCACAGAGCTGGATTCCATGAGCCCAGCGCAGCTGATCCCAGACCTGCCCCATGAGCAATTACCCACAGAGCATTGCGGCAAACTGGACGAGCCTGTGCCCTCTTACACATGGGAGGGGAGGAGGGCAAGGGGGGGAGTAACTAACATCCTTGATGCGTCATGGCTACTGTCAACTGGACAAAGACATGTTTGCCCCCACAACACAGGGCAGGCATCAGGGGAGGGAAGGGGGATGGGGGATAGTTCCCTACTTGCCTGCCCGGTGTTACTCTTCACTCCAGCAGACTGTACGGAGCCCATGGAGACAGTGCCAACCATACAGACAGGCCTGAGTAATTACCTACAATACCCGGCTGCTGCCATGATGCCAGAGCTGTCCAAGTGGGTCAATGTAGCCGTTGCTGACCCTAGTGAAAACACAGGTGTGTGTGTGTGTGTGGGGGGGGGGGGGAGCAGCAATACAAGTAGCTACATAACCCCTATTGTTGCTACTCCAAGCTCCCACCCCATGTAACAGCATGCTGAACATAGTACAGCCCCGGGTGTAATTTTTTTGTAGCTAGTCCCCTCTAGTTAATATATGAAACATGCATGTCCAATCTGCCCCTCCTGTTCACCCTTACACAAATAGCCCCTACGGCTGTTGAAATACAGCAACACCTAGTGGTAGAAAGATCACCCCACAGTTTATTGCTGTTGTAAGAAGGGCTTGTATTGCGCTTGGTATTGATGTGTTTTTTTAAGGGGGGTTGGATCAGCTATGAAATTAGCAGATAGAATTGGAGTCTATCAGATACCATTACTGCATCATTTCTAATCTCCTTTTTATATAGGTTTGATTATGCCCCTACTCGCCTCTTTCCTAGTTTAGTTTATTTTATTTTTACAGGGACAGTGCACATTAATCAACGTTTCAGTAAAAGTGCCGGTTTTAGCCAGCCGGCTAATTTTCAACCGCAGTCCCTGGGCAGGTTATTAAAAACAATTACAATATAGACAATAGCACCATAGACACAGCAACATAGGACAAGCAAGACATAGCATACAGACAGAGCAACATAGAACAAAAAGCAGCAAGACAAAATTCATAATAATAATAATAATAAAAGCAACAAAGTGTTTCCATACCTCACAAGCTACAGACAACATGGAAAGCGGCAACACACAGCTTAGGGACCATGTTCACAAATCTGATTGACCTTTAGCCATGTCTTCAAGCATTTTGTGAAAGTGTGATATGTGGTGCAGTTATGTGTGTCTCATGGCAGTGTATTCCAGACATGGGAAGCTCTCAAAGAGAATGCAGATTTACTAAAGGTGATTTTCCTTAGGGGAACTATACAGTCACCTCTCATGGCAGACCTTGTGGATCTGCTGCCATATGTCTGGGTTTTCTGTTTAACAAAAATGTTGAGTGGAGGGGGAGCCAGGCCATTAAGGATCTTGAATACAAGACATGCGTCAGTGTATTGCACAAGAGCTCATGTTTTCTAAGGATGTGACAATGATGATGGCTATTGGGCTTCCTATCAACCACTTTGAGAGCCTGTTTGTAGACAGACTGAATGGGTTTTAATGTTGTACAGCAAGCTTGGGCCCAACTAGTCAAGCAGTATATTAAGTGGGGGAGTATCATAGATTTGAAGTACAGTTTTGCTACCTCTGTAGTCAAACAATTTCGTATAAATCGGAAATTATCTAGATTGAATTTAGTTATTTGAATTACCTTTTTCACATGCTTTTTAAAAGAGAGGTTGGAATCAAGTATGATGCCAAGGTACTTAAAATCGGATACCACCTGGAGCTTCTCCCCTGACACATAGACATCTGGCTCAGTAGCATCTGTTGCCCTCTTTGTGAAGAACATGCAAACAGTTTTTTTCACATTGAGATGCAAACACGAGTCACTGAGCCACGTTGTAACCTGGACCATTACAGTAGTGAGTTCTTGTGCAGCTTGTTGTTTGCTCTTTGCATGCACATATATCACTGTATCATCTGCATACATTTGAACTTCAGACCCAGTACAGACAGAAGGCAGATCATTAATGTACAGGCTGAACAGGAGGGGTCCCAGTATTGACCCTTGGGGCACGCCCACATCATAGCTACGAGTGGGCGACAGCTCATTGCTCACTCTGACACACTGAGTTCTGCCTTCAAGGTATGATTTCATCCATCTCAAGGCATCAGGGGAAAAGTTGAACTTGGACAATTTTGTGATGAGAATCTCATGGTTAACAGTATCAAAAGCCTTCCTTAGGTCCAGAAACACAGCCCCAACAGCACCCCCTTTGTCCATCTTGGACTTCACATTTTCCAGAAGAAAGCAGTTGGCCGTTTCTGTGGAGTGTTTCGCTCTGAAGCCAAACTGCATGGAGTGTAATGTGAAAGGGCTGTTGTTGAGGTGGGCAATCAGTTGTTCTGCTACACACTTTTCAACAACCTTTGACACCACAGGTAGTATACTAATGGGCCTGTAGTTACTCACGTCAGCAGGGTCGCCTGATTTAAAGATGGCCGTTATTATGGCCGACTTCCATACCCTTGGAAACACACCGAGACCAATAGATGTGTTGGTGACCTTAGTAATGGGGCCAATGAGTGACTCTTTGTAGTTTTTAAGAAAGGTAGAGTCCATCCCAAACACATCTTTGGCTTTAGAGTTCTTTAGTGAGCTAATCACCTTGTTCACCTTTGACTCAGGAACCTCCCTTATGATGAAGACAGGTTGAGTGTCATTCACTAGCACTGAGCCCAAGAAACCAGTGGAGGGGTTTTGTGTCAGTAACCTGACAGAGTCAATAAAGTAGGAATTGAAGGCTGTTGCTATTTCAACTGCATCCTGTGTTAGATTGTTATTCACCATGATTTCTAGTCTTTTTGCAGTGTTACTATGGTCTTTCCCTGTTAACTTTTTTAGATTCTCCCATATCAATTTAGATCTAGTTGAAGGACTTGGTGGAAAACATTACAATTCAATATATAATGTTTATTTCCTAATCATACTGGATTCCAAGTTTATCAGCCAATCAACCAATCACTCTAATCTTAATTCCATCACTCAGATTTCCACAGACTAACCCATCTTGCCTACCAGACTAACCCATCTTGCCTACCAGACTAACCCATCTTGCCCACCTGACTAACCCATCTTGCCTACCTGACTAACCCATCTTGCCTACCTGACTAACCCATCTTGCCTACCTGACTAACCCATCTTGCCTACCTGACTAACCCATCTTGCCTACCTGACTAACCCATCTTGCCTACCTGACTAACCCATCTTGCCTACCTGACTAACTCATCTTGCCTACCTGACTAACCCATCTTGCCTACCTGACTAACCCGTCTTGCCTACCTGACTAACCCATCTTGCCTACCTGACTAACCCATCTTGCCTACCTGACTAACCCATCTTGCCTACCTGACTAACCCATCTTGCCTACCTGACTAACCCATCTTGCCTACCTGACTAACCCATCTTGCCCAGGTAGGTGAAGGACCTCACATCCTCCAGTGGTTCTTTGAGCGTGATTTGGATTGGATGTTTTATTGAACCTTTATTTAACTAGACAGGTCAGTTAAGAACAAATTCTCATTTACAACGAAGACTTACCAAAAGGCCTCTCCTGCAGGGACGGGGGGCCTGGGATTAAAATAAATAAATACAAAATAAATATAGGACGAAACACACATCACAACAAGAGCGACAACACAACACTACATAAAGAGACCTAAAACAACAATATAGCCAGGCAGCAACACATGACAACACAGCATGGTAGCAACACAACACGACAACAACATCGTAGCAACACAACATGGTAATGGCACAAAACATGGTACAAACGCTATTGGGCACAGACAACAGCACAAAGGGCAAGAGGGTAGAGACGCCAATACATCACACAGAGCAGCCACAACTGGCAGTAAGAGTGTCCATGATTGAGTCTGAATGAAGAGCTTGAGATAAAACTGTCCAGTTTGAGTGTTTGTTGCAGCTCGTTCCAGTCGCTAGCTGCAGCGAACTGAAAAGAGGAGCGACTTAGGGATGTGTGTGCTTTGGGGACCTTTTAACAGAATGTGACTGGCGGAACGGGTGTTGTATGTGGAGGATGAGGGCTGCAGTAGATATCTCAGATAGGGGGGAGTGAGGCCTAAGAGGGTTTTATAAATACGTATCAACCAGTGGGTCTTGTGACAGATATACAGAGACGACCAGTTTACAGAGGAGTAAAGAATGCAGTGATTTGTCCTATAAGGAGCGTTGGTGGCAAATCTGATGGCCGAATGGTAAAGAACATCTAGCCGCTCGAGAGCACCCTTACCTGCTGATCTATGAATTGTGTTTCCCTTGGTGACAGGCAGTGGCTGAGACAGCAGATTTTCGGACTTTATAAACTGCACTCTTTGAGAGAGGTAGTTAGCAAACGAGGCCAAAGACCCCTCAGAGACACCAATACTCCTTAGCCGGCCCAGAAGAATGGAATGGTCTACCGTATCAAACGCTTTGGCCAAGTCAATATAAATAGCAGCACAATATTGCTTAGAATCAAGGACAATGGTGACATTATTGAGGACCGTTAAGGTTGCAGTAACACATCCATAACCTGAGCAGAAACCAGAGTGCATTCCCAAGAGAATACTATAGACATCAAGAAAGCCAGTCAGTTGATTATTGACAAGTTTTTCCAACACTATTGATAAACAGGGCAAATAGGAAGATAGGCCTATCACAGTTAGGATCAGCTTGATCTCCCCCTTTAAATAAAGGACGAACCGTGGCTGCCTTCCAAGCAATGGGAACCTCCCCAAAAAGGAGAGACAGACTTGGCGATGATAGGGGCAACAACCTTAAAGAAGAAAGGGGTCTGACCCAGATGGATTTAAGGAGCTCCTTTAGCACCTCGGACTCAGTGACTGTCTGCAGCCAGAAACTTTGTAGCGGGGCAGGGGGAAAAGAGAGAAGCATCGGGGATAGTCACATTAGAAGGGGTGTGTCATGCGCCAGTGTGCAGCGGTGAGGACGGAGTCAGGCGCAGGACACAGAACTGAGTAAAATAACGTACTTTACTCGAAAAGAAACAACCATAAAATTCCACGCAGGGAAAACACACCAATACACAGAAGTCTACTAACACTCAACAAGGAACAATCACGCACAAAACATATTGGGAACCAGAGGGTTCAATAGGGAAAATAATTAATGTAATGGGAACCAGGTGTGTACAATCAAGACAAAACAAATAGAAAAAGAAACGTAGATCGGTGGCAGCTAGAAAGCCGGTGACAACGACCGCCGAACGAACAAGGAGAGGCAACACATTTGGCGGACGTCGTGACAGAGTGGGAGATGAGGAAATGTTGGATGGGCAAGGAGGCAAATAGGAATCCTGACTTAATCAAGTGGTGATTAAAGAGCTCAGCCATGTGCTTCTTGTCAGTAACAACCACATCATCAACATTAAGAAGCATGGCAGCTGTGAGGAGGGTTTATTCTCCAGGTCTTTAACCGTTTCCCAGAACGTCTTGGGGTTGGACCCATAGAGAGAGAACTGCTCCTTAAAGTAACTAACTTTGGCCTTCCGAATAGCCTGAGTGCTCTTATTTCTCATTTGCCTGAACGAGAGCCAGTCAGCCTGAGTATGCTGGTGCCGAACCTTTCACCAAATGCTATTCTTGGAGGTGGAGTAACTCTGCAAGATCACAGTCGAACCAGGGGCTGAACAGTTGTTGAGCCTTATTATCTTGGTTTTGTTTCTGTGGATATGGAGATGATGTGGTGTCCAGGTCTGGTATTGTATCTTGTATTTGCTCTTGACTGTGTGACAGGAGTGCTAGATCGTCTGCAAAGTTGAGGTCGTCAAACTGTGTCCATAGAAACCACCGTATGCCATTTCGCCTGTTCCCTGTTGTCTTCCTCATGATCCAGTCGATGGCTACAGGGAAAAGGAATGGTGACCGGAGACATCCCTCTGCTTGTTGTGCAGATTTATATTTTAGTTTAAATTGAAAAGAACAGATTGATGCTTCAGTTGTTGTTTTGTACATCAGTTCATAAACCCCGATGCCATGAGTTTGGCACATACAAAACCTGTTCCCAACAATCTTGAATTTGAAGCGGCATAGTTATCAAACCTCTCGACTTTAAGTGAAACTGATACATTTTAGGCCATATGCTTTGTTTTTCATTGGAGGCAGACAAATCGTTGAATTCCTTTCTCTTTTGAGGAATTGCCTCTTCCATTTTTGTGGCAGAGCTTCAATGAGTTGGCTATAATTTGGGATGGAATATACATCTCCATACACCTTTGTTAATAGCTTGTGTGACAATATTACCTTCCAATGTCATTCAGAAACATATTTTATGCATTTCTCCCAAGAAAATGTCCTCTATTAGTACATTGGAGTTTTAACCACATTATTTGCTGTAATACTTGTTCTGCCTCATCTGGAGGATGAAATTGGAATTGTAACCAACTCTGTATTTTGCTTCATTTAAAAATAATCATATTTTAAGCAGGGATCCATTATCAATCCACCGGAAATGGTTGGTTTTAATCTGTATAACGGCAAAAAGACCACTTTGAACCTTGGATGTGCCGCGCTTAATAGTCTGCTGCAAAACCAGTTTGGATTTAAATATCATTTTGAGAGAGGTTTAATGCCTTAATATGTCCTCATTTTAACCCTCCTAACTCATGTTCATAATACAAAGGTGGCTGTTTAATGGTTTGCCATTCCAAATCAAAAGAAATGTCTTGCATGGCTTGAAAAAGGACTCTCCTGGAGTCAGCAGAGCCATGAATAAATATGGAACCTGCGGTATCAATAGGACATTCATCTGGGTCATTTTCCTGTAGATGGAGAGGTATTTCCTTTTCACAGTTTCAACATCCTATCTATTTTAAAGTTTTCTGGGATATGTACATCGAGCACATCAACTTCCGCCCATTTAATCAGGAGACCACATGGCAATTTCAAGTTTTGATGTTGTCTTGCTTTGCTTTGTGTGTGTGTGTGTGTGTTCTTTATAAATTGAGTTATGGTAAGCCAGTGCTCATGTACGGATGCTCCCATCTCCTCTAATGAAGCTAATTAAGGCTCTATTTAGAGAGTTGGGAACCCAGGAGACTGAGTGGAGTTCCTCACTTCATTAAAAATCAATTAACACACTCCACGTGCCAGTTCACTACACATCACTCACTGCACCAACCAGACTACCCTACAAAACTGTCTCCCTTACTTTTTTGTAACCCACCTGCCTGTCTGTCTATCTGTTTGTTGGTCTCTCTGTGTCTCTCTTCTCTCTCTCTCTCTCTCTCTCTTTGAGGAGATTGTAGGGCTGAGCTCCTCTTAGCCATGGAATCGCCAGCGCTGCACTCTTACATAACCTTTGGATAACAAACAGCCAGCCAGTCAGAGGGTCAGAGGGCAGCCACGCCCACACAGCCAGCCAGTCAGAGGGTCAGAGGGCAGCCACGCCCACGCAGCCAGCCAGTCAGAGGGCCTAGGAATCATTCATGCAGCTATTTATCTGCTATCTATCTGTTCTAAACTCATGTAGAATAGGATCCTGAAGCACGTGTTCCATATATACAGTAGTAACTGCACTCAATGTACCTGTCTGCAGTACTACTATGTAAATACACTGTTTTAGAGCCACTTGATTTGACTTGGTGAAAAATGCAACCAGTGTTGGCACACCAAGTGAGAGGCAGTAAGAAGGGTAGGATGGTGATGGTAAGCAAGAAATACTCCATAGTTTGGTGACATCACTTCCTGTAGGCGTGTGTGTGACCGCTCAGCAAATCATTGCTCTGACAGGCAGACGACAGAAGCGAGTGGGTGGTCGTCTTAGCAACAGCCAAGCTGTCACGACTGGCTCCTCATTCCACCTGACAGGCCCGGTGGCTATGCACACACACTCTCTAACACACACACACACAATCTCTAACACACAGAGACATACACAGACACTCTCAAACACACACATAAGAATACAGACGCCTACACACAAATTCACATACACAAAATCATCCAAAAGCTTACACACTCATACACACTTACCCACATGAACACAGCTGGATTATAATCTTTGTCGGTTCACACACCCCTCAAAACGTTATTAGAAACTGTAGACTGGTCAGTTGATAAATGCGTTTTTAAGATGTCCTTCCTTGAAGTTCAATTAGGAGTTGTTCCTAAAGGAGCTACAAAGAGACATTCTGGGGAATATAGCAGAACGTGGTTGTAAATGAGAGCGGCTGAACACACACACAAACACAGTGTTGTTCTCTCTTTTACTGCCATTTCCTGAGGCACAACTGACCTGTTTTTCACAGTATAAATAGACATCTTCACTGCATCACACTGTGTGTGTGTTCTTTCCCAGTCCGGCCCAGTTCGGCCCAGTCCAGCCCGCTGCGCTGACCCAGTTTGGCACTGGCCAGGAACTGGTGGAAGTGGGTCACCTCTAGAACAAACCCAGAGAGTCCTTCCTTCATAACACTCACAGTCCCAGTCCACACACACACACACACACACACACACACACACACACACACACACACACACACACACACACACACACACACACACACACACACACACACACATGCCCCCCCCCCCGGACACACAGTTAATGACTCACATTCACAATGGGTATGTAGGGCTTGTAGATCGATAAGGGAAAGGAATAGGTGGAAGATTATATAAATGGGGGTAAATACAAACTGTCCTGTCTGCTGAGGGTTTTCAGCTCTCAAGAGGGCCTTGTCTTACCCCTCATCAGTTTTAACCCCTACTGACTCGGTCTGTCTGTCTCATAATAGTGTCCTGGGTCGTGTGGGGTCAGGATCCAAATAACCTTGTGTCACCACATGGTCTGAGACTCCGGGGTCACAGAGGTCAATGTCATTAAAGCTGCATTCGGACCCTCTCTTACTCAGGCTTTGTGGGGGGAGTGGTACATCCCTCCCTGGGTACAGAGGTACAAGACAGCTCCAGCTTAGGCAGCAGACAACTCTGAGTAGTCATTATCTCCCTGAGCTAATCCCATTATGACACTATACACACACAGATGAGATACAAACCACATACACACACTCCATAAACACTTCTGATGCACACACACATTAAAACACCTGTTATCATGTTGTAGCTGCAACACAGAGCGGTGTGTGTCGGCTACATGTGTTTATGCATGTGTCTCCGCGGAAAATGAAAATGGATGCCATAGGTAGGACATACTTTTGGACATTGCCTTTGACCACAAATTACTACATTCATAGGCTAAAACGTTAGATGTAATTTCTCTGTGTACTTTGTATAGTGTACAGTTTTTCTGTTATTGCTCTACCACAGATTGTAATGAATCATTGGTTGTGTTCAAGAGGGCACACATAAAAAATAATGTTTGCAACGTAAAAGGGAAACTAGTGTTTCTTATTGGACAAATCCAGGTAATCCCTTCCTGTTTCTCATTTTTCTTCCGTTTGGTTCCAAATGAACACAACCCAGTTGGGGTCCCTTGTCGACGGTTCAGGAATGGCTGAAAGACTGCAACATTTACCTGGAGCTAACTCTGCAAATAGCACTGCTGGGTGATTTGAAAAATCTAAATCAATTGATCAATAATATAATAATACTTTTGGCAAAAATGTTTCTTTCATTTACAATCTGTAAAATTGATGAGAACACTTTTTTGGTTACTACATGATTCCATATGTGTTATTTCAAAGTTTTAATGTCTTCACTATTATTCTACAATATAGAAAATAGTACAAATTAAGAAAAACCCTGTAATGGGTAGGTGTGTCCAAGCTTTTGACTGGTGCATACAGTGCATTCGGACAGTATTCAGACACCTAGACTTTTTCCACATTTTGTTACGTTACAGCCTTATTCTAAAGTGGTTGAAATAAAAATATACACACAATAAGCCATAATGACATTAAAAAACAGAAGCCATTAAAAAACAGAAATATCACAAGTTCTTACATAAGTATTCAGACACTTTACTCAGTAATTTGTTGAAAAACCTTTGGCAGTGATTACAGCCTCGAGTCTTCTTGAGAATGACACTACAAGCTTGGCACACCTGTATTTGGGGAGTTTCTCCCATTCTTCTCTGCAGATCCTCTCAATCTTGTGTCAGGTTGGATGGAGGAGCGTTATTGCACTGCTATTTTAAGGTCTCTGCATTGATGTTCGATCAGGTTCAAGTCCGGGCTCTGACTGGGCCACTCAAGGACATTCAGAGACTTGTCCCAAAGCCACTCCTGCGTGTTTTGGCAGTGTGCTTAGGGTCGTTGTCCTTTTGGAAGGTGAACCTTTGTCCCAGTCTGAGGTCCTGAGCTCTCTGGAACAGGTTTTCATCAAGGATCTCGCTGTACTTTGCTCCTTTCATCTTTCCCTCGATCCTGACTAGTCTCCCAGTCCCTGCTGCTGAAAAACGTCCCCACAGCATGATGCTGCCACCACCATGCTTCACCGCAGGGATGGTGCCAGGTTTCCTCCAGATGTGGCGCTTGACATTCATGCCAAAAAATATCTTTGGAGCTCTGTCTTGGGGACCTTCAATGCTGCAGAAATATTTTGGTACCCTTCCCTAGATCTGTGCCTCGACACAATCCTGTCTTGGAGCTTCGACTTCATGGCTTGGTGTTTGCTATGGCATGCACTGTCAACTGCCTAGAAGGCCAGCATCCCGGAATCGCCTCTTCACTGTTGACGTTGAGACTGGTGTTTTGTGTTTACTATTTAATGAAGCTGCCAGTTGAGGACTTGTGAGGAGTCTGTTTCTCAAACTAGACACTCTAATGTACTTGTCCTCTTGATCAGTTGTGCACCGGGGCCTCCCACTCCTCGTTCTATTCTGGCTAGAGACCATTTGCGCTGTTCTGTGAAGGGAGTAGTACACAGCGTTATACAAGATCTTCAGTTTCTTGGCAATTTCTCACATGGAATAGCCTTCATTTCTCAGAAGAAGGATAGACTGACGAACTTCAGAAGAAAGTTATTTGTTACTGGCCATTTTGAGCCTGTAATTGAACCCACAAATGCTGGTCCTCCAGATACTCAACTAGTCTAAAGAAGTCCAGTTTTATTGCTTCTTTAATCAGGACAACAGTTTTCAGCTGTGCTAACAAAATTGCCACAGGTTTTCTAATGAGCAATTAGCATTTTAAAATAATATACTTGAATAGCGAACACAACATGCCATTGGAACACAGGAGTAATGGTTGCTGATAATGGGCCTCTGTACGCCTATGTAGATAGTCCGTTAAAAAAACGGCCATTTCCAGCTACAATAGTCATTTACAACATTAACAATGTCTACACTGTATTTCTGATCAATTTTATGTTATTTTAATGGACACATTTTATTGCTTTTCTTTCAAAAACAAGGACATTTCTAAGTGACCCCTAACTTTTGAATGGTAGTGTGTGTATATATATATATATATATATATGACTGTTGCCTCCCATTTAAGTGTATTGTGATGGTAATTGTTAGGTTGAGGTTGCTAGCCACAATTTTATATTCAACCTAGCCTATCTTTTAACTAGCTAACGTTTGCTAGCTAGCTTGATTTGCAGTAAAGTTAGAGAAACATTTCAAGAAAAAAGTAACTCAACAAAACATGTTTTATTATCACCTGAAATGTCTGTTAATAACCATCTTACCGGATTCTACCAGGTTCAGGTACAGAAAGAATATTGGGGAATTGGTGCTTTGGATAAGCCAGTGTGCATCGCAAGGAAACCGCTTGGGAGGAAGGAAGTCATTTAGGATTAGATTGAGTGTGTGTAATCTCTTTATAGTGAGTGTGCAGTCTCAGCAGATATGTGCCACCTATCGCTCGATCTATCTGTCACTCTCCTTCTCTGTCTTGAACTACGTGGCTACACTGGTTGCTGTGGTCACTGGACACTCCTAATGGTTTCTATGTGTGGCGATTTCAGACCTACAGTACACTACGTTTACAATGCGAGTGAGTGAATAAAGGAAGATACTTTGGTGATGTAACCCCACTACAATCCTGGGAGCACATCTAAGGACCCGTGCTCATCGTCCTGACATAAAGTCTGTCACTAGTGTTCCTGTCATTACCACTACAAAAAAAAAAAACAATGCTAAAATTAACAGGATGTCCCAATGTCACAGTGACCTGCTGACTGGAGAGGTTCCTTCTGATTGGGAGTGCTGTGCCCCCTCACTGGGTCATATGTGACAGAAACACACAAACACGAACACACACACACACACACACACAAACACAAATGAGCCCCCCGACAGTGGGGGAAAAGTTGAGCGGCCATTAACACTGTTACAGTACAGGCAAGTGTGTGTGATCCAATAAAACGGTTATGTAACTCAGGTATGTGTGTGTTATTCCCTACCCTCTCTCTGTTCACAGCCCAAATCGAAGTTATACCATGCAAAATTTGCGGAGACAAGTCATCAGGAATCCACTATGGAGTCATCACATGTGAGGGCTGCAAAGTGAGTTGTCAACACAGCTCTGTTGTTCCCTCTGTCCATCCTTCTCCTCTGTCATTTTGTTTTATATCTTCTTGCCTATATTTTCCTTTATTTACAAAACATTGACTGACCGCTCGTGTTTGTGATTGTCCTGTAGGGGTTCTTCAGACGTAGTCAGCAGAACAACGCCGCATACTCCTGCCCTCGCCAGAGGAACTGTCTGATCGACAGGACCAACCGAAACCGCTGCCAACACTGCCGCTTACAGAAGTGTCTCGCACTCGGAATGTCCAGAGATGGTGAGACCCCTTCGACACACACATGAACGTACACACAAATACATATACAATGTAGACACTTGCTTACATAAAGGAATAGCTTGCAATTTTGACAATGAAGCCCTTCATCTATTTCCCTAGAGTCAGATGAACTCATGGATATCATTTTTGTCTCTGCGCTCAGTATGAAGGAAGTTCGAGGTAGTTTCGCGAGCCAATGCTAACTAGCTTAGCGGAAAAACTGAAAGGCTTCGGTTACAGCTAGCATGCTAGCGCTAACGCTAGTTACCATTAGCTTGCGAAACTACCTCAAACTTCCTTCATACTGGGCGCAGAAACAAAAATGGTATCCACAAGTTTATCTGACTCTAGGGAAATAGATGAAGGGCTTCATTGTCAAAATCACAAACTATCCCTTTAAGATCGTCTAATACTAGTGTAATCTCTGGAATGTAAAAGCACAGGTGAAGCTGAGAGAGAAACCAAACACAATGTGACTAATAAAGAACCCTCCCTCTGTGCGTAGCGGTGAAGTTTGGCCGCATGTCAAAGAAGCAGCGAGACAGCCTGTACGCCGAGGTGCAGAAGCACCAGCAGCGGATCCTGAATGAGCGGCAGCAGCAGACTGGAGAGGCCGAGGCCCTGGCGCGTGTCTACTCCTCCAGCCTGACCAACGGCCTTAACACCCTCAACCACGAGATCGGAGGCACCTACGCTAACGGCCACGTTATCGAGCTTCCCAAGGGCCAGGTGAATGGTGGTGCCCCCGGCGGCTACTACCATGGTATGGACTCCACCCAGCCCTCCCCGGATCAGTCAGGCCTGGACATGGCGGGCATGAAGCACATAAAACAGGAGCCTGTCTACGACCTGACCCCTGTGACCAACCTGTTCAACTACAGCTCCTACCAGGACAGTCAGCTGGCGCCAAGCAATGTCAGCATGGGAGAGCTAGGTAACTAAGGGTTAGGGTTAAGTTTATTCATAGGTGTTCAATTGGACCATCAGTGCCGCCTTCAAAAACATTAGGTGCATGACCTAATGAGGCCCGAGTGTTGTAGGGGGCAGGAAGACACCAGGCCTTAGTTGATGATTTGAACAGGAAGGTGTCATGGAGAAGCTAAGTGTGATAAGCTGTCATTGTGATAAGCAGTGTGAGCAACCTGAGATCAGACTTTCCTAGGGGGGGGGGGCATCATATTGAAGCTCAGCCCATTAATGCAAGAAACACCCTGTCAAGATTGCAGAGTGAAGCTTGAGTGTTGCCTGCCTTACTAAGGTTGCAATGTCAAGTCAGCTGAACACAGTTTTACTAGTGCACTCTCTATTGGAGTTGTCACATACTTGGATGGGGGTACACAATACATTAGCTGATTCTTTTAAAGATCCGTTCTGCTGTTTTCTACACCCCGTTTCAATTAGCCCAACAATTATTTTCTACAATTCAGATTCAGATACATAAAAATAAACTTTGTCCCCAGGCTGGTGGACGAGACTACATAGAAAGTTGCATGAGGACTGAAACCTTCGGAAGTTGAATAAAGTTAGTTTTCATTAAGCTTGTGTATGGTTCATTGGATTCATGCTCCATAGACAATGAATGGTAAGCTACCGTTTTGCTCGAATTGTGATCAAAGTGTGTCTGACTCTGTATCTTCACCCCCTCTCCCTCCATAGATCGTATCGCCCAGAACATTATAAAGTCTCACCTGGAGACCTGTCAATACACAGCAGATGAGCTCCAGCAGCTGGCCTGGCAAACACACTCCTACGATGACATCAAGATGTACCAGAGCAAAGTGAGTGTGACAAGTGTGTGTACCTCACAGGAGGTTGGTGGCACCTTAATTGGGGAGGATGGGCTTGTGGCAATTACTGGAGCAGAATCAGGAGAATGGTATCAAATACATGAAACGCATGGTTTCCAGGTGTTTGTTGCCATTCCATTTGCACCGTTCCCGGCCATTATTATGAGCCGTCCTCCTATCAGCAGCCTCCTGTGGTGTGTGTGTGTGTATTCCTTGTGACCAGCCGAGTTTACACTGCTCACTAACCTACAGTACAACCTCTGAGCACCTCCCAACTCTATTGTCATTCAATGTCTCTTTTGTTCGCTATACCAACTGCCCTCATTCTCTTCCAAACTCTGGTTGTCTAGAGAATCTCACCCCCCTCTCTTTCTGTCTCTTTTTTTTTCTCTCAAGTTCTCCCTTTCTCTGCTCGTTTCTCCTGCTTCTGTTTCTATCTCTCTCTCGCTCCTTTTCTCTCTGTGTCTGTGTCTGTGTCTGAGTCTCTGTGTGTGTGTGTGTGTGTGTGTGTGTGTGTGTGTGTGTGTGTGTGTGTGTGTGTGTGTGTGTGTGTGTGTGTGTGTGTGTGTGTGTGTGTGTGTGTGTGTGTGTGTGTGTGTGTGACAGCAGTAGTTCTTTTATATCACCGTGACTTCTCTCATTCCCCTGTGTCTAATGGATTATGGGTCATTACAGAAGAACCCTTTGAAATATTCTCCATAGAGATTCATCTTACAGACAGACACTAAAGAACACACAAAAGCAATTTGCTGATATTGTACTTTGCATATTCTGAGTAGCGAGGGAGCTGACAATTTTCTAAGTATGCATTTTCCCTATTCCTGTATGGTACTTCATTGAACTGTAAAAAGGGAAATACAACTCTGCGCGTCTTGTTGTGGGCATAGTCCTGTGGCATAAACGTGTGTTAAATACTGTTTGCACTTGCGGAAGTGCTATAGCAGTGTGTATACGAGCTGAAGTTCTGAACTTGCCAACGTGTGTATTTCTCTGCAGACGCGAGACATGCTGTGGCAGCAGTGTGCCATCCAGATCACACATGCCATCCAGTATGTGGTGGAGTTTGCCAAGCGCATTTCCGGCTTCATGGAGCTGTGCCAGAATGACCAGATCCTTCTGCTCAAGTCAGGTGAGCTGACACTGCTGACCTACTGGAAACAAGCTGCTTGAAACAACCACGTTTCCACATCCTTTAAAACATTTTTTTTTTTTAAATGTATCAACGATGCAGCACCAACATGAAAAACATATTGGATTAGCAAAAAGTAATCAACGTGTCTCTCTCTATCTAGGTTGTCTGGAGGTGGTCCTGGTTAGAATGTGTCGCGCGTTTAACCCACTCAACAACACAGTGCTGTTTGAGGGGAAGTACGGGGGCATGCAGATGTTCAAAGCTCTAGGTAAGGCACTGCTGCTAGCGCTACTGTACCACCTCATCGACTGTTATCTAAGTAGCATGATGTACTACAGTACCCATAATGCTCTGGACAACGTATAACTATGACAATGAATTGACCGCCTCTCTATTGTCTCTCTCAGGCTGTGACGATCTGGTCAGCGCGGTGTTTGACTTTGCCAAGAGTCTGTGCTCTCTGCAGCTCACTGAGGAGGAAATCGCCCTGTTCTCCGCAGCAGTGCTCATCTCCACAGGTCAGTACTGACGACACACAGCCACAGTTACCTTCTGCTGCCACCTACAGGCAGACCTTACTGAGGCACTGCCTGGCTGGAGAATGCTGCGGTCACAGTGACTGACATTACCGAGGCTGTCTTTATTAGTAGTAAGACGGACACAATTTATTCCTCGGTTCCTGCCTTTACAGGGAGTTTTACGTCACCGCGGTGCTTCTACATCTGCATTGCTTCCTCTTTGGGGTTTTAGGCTGGGTTTCTGTATAAGCACTTTGTGCCATCTGCTGATGGAAAAAAGGGAAGGGCTTTATAAATACATTTGATTGATTGATTGGCATGTGATGTGGTTGTGTGTTCCTTTGTCAGACCGGCCGTGGCTGATGGAGCCCAGGAAGGTGCAGAAGCTCCAGGAGAAGATCTACTTTGCGCTGCAGCACATCATGCAGAAGAACCACATTGATGAGGACACGCTGGCTAAGGTAGGGCGCATCACCACTCAGATCACTGAGCCTCATAGAGTACATCTGTTGTGAGGCGTCACATCGAAGAGCGTCAAACCTAGGCACTGTTAGATGGCAGCATTGGTGCAACTTTGGTTTTAAAAGTGGGGGGACAATTATATATACAGTGGGGAGAACAAGTATTTGATACACTGCTGATTTTGCAGGTTTCCCTACTTACAAAGTATGTAGAGGTCTGTAATTTTTATCATAGGTACACTTCAACTGTGAGAGACTGATTCTAAAACAAAAATCCAGAAAATCACATTGTTTGATTTTTAAGTAATTAATTTGCATTTTATTGCATGACATAAGTATTTGATCACCTACCAAACAGTAAGAATTCCGGCTCTCACAGACCTGTTAGTGTTTCTTTAAGAAGCCTTCCTGTTCTCCACTCATTACCCGTATTAACTGCACCTGTTTGAACTCGTTACCTGTATAAAAGACACCTGTCCACACTCAATCAAACAGACTTCAACCTCTCCACAATGGCCAAGACCAGAGAGCTGTGTAAGGACATCAGGGTTAAAATTGTAGACCTGCACAAGGCTGGGATGGGCTACAGGACAATGGGCAAGCAGCTTGGTGAGAAGGCAACAACTGTTGGCGCAATTATTAGAAAATGGAAGAAGTTCAAGATGACGGTCAATCAGACTCGGTCTGGGGCTCCATGCAAGATCTCAACTCGTGGGGCATCAATGATCATGAGGAAGGTGAGGGATCAGCCCAGAACTACACGGCAGGACCTGGTCAATGACCTGAAGAGAGCTGGGACCACAGTCTCAAAGAAGACCATTAGTAACACACTACGCCGTCATGGATTAAAATCCTGCAGCGCACGCAAGGTCCCCCTGCTCAAGCCAGCGCATGTCCAGGCCCATCTGAAGTTTGCCAATGACCATCTGGATGATCCAGAGGAGGAATGGGAGAAGGTCATGTGGTCTGATGAGACAAAAATAGAGCTTTTTGGTCTAAACTCCACTCGCTGTGTTTGGAAGAAGAAGGATGAGTACAACCCCAAGAACACCATCCCAACCGTGAAGCATGGAGGTGGAAACATCATTCTTTGGGGATGCTTTTCTGCAAAGGGGACAGGACAACTGCACCGTATTGAGGGAAGGATGGATGGGGCCATGTATCACGAGATCTTGGCCAACAACCTCCTTCCCTCAGTAAGAGCATTGAAGATTGGTCGTGGCTTGGTCTTCCAGCATGACAACGACCCGAAGCACACAGCCAGGGCAACTAAGGAGTGGCTCCGTAAGAAGCATCTCAAGGTCCTGGAGTGGCCTAGCCAGTCTCCAGACCTGAACCCAATAGAACATCTTTGGAGGGAGCTGAAATTCCGTATTGCCCGGCGACAGCTCTGAAACCTGAAGGATCTGGAGAAGGTCTGTATGGAGGAGTGGGCCAAAATCACTGCTGCAGTGTGTGCAAACCTGGTCAAGAACTATAGGAAACTTATGATCTCTGTAATTGCAAATTACATCAAATATTAAGTTCTGCTTTTCTGATGTATCAAATACTTATGTCATGCAATAAAATGCAAATTAATTACTTAAAAATACAATGTGATTTTCTGGATTTTTGTTTTACATTCTGTCTCTCTCAGTTGAAGTGTACCTTAATAATTAGACCTCTACATGCTTTGTAAGTAGTAAAACCTGCAAAATCGGCAGTGTATCAAATACTTGTTCTCCCCAACAGCTTACCTGACCGCTCTGAGGCGTCCGCGTGGTCCGAAAGCACACCGTTGCCTAGTTTTGTATCACCTTCCAATGATAAAACTGGGAGGGGGACAAAAATGCGTGTGGGGGGGCATTTCCCCCTTCCCCAGTGAAAGTTGCACCCCTGGATGGCAGTGTATTTTAGACAGCCTTTTTTGCTTAAGCTGCGGTTTGTACAGCCTGAGACTTCTTGACCCATCACCCCTGACCGCTGACTCCTCTCTGTCCTCTGTAGCTGATTGGTCGGATCCCCACGCTGTCGGCCCTGTGTACTCTCCACACCGAGGAGCTACAGGCCTTCCAGCAGCTTCATCCCGAGACGGTCAATGTGCTCTTCCCCCCACTCTACAAGGAGCTCTTCAATCCTGACCCCAATGCAGCCATCACCATACCCAAGTGACTGCCTACGGTCCAATCTCAGAGAGTGGACCACACCGTGACCGCGGACGCATCATTAACGCAACCGCAAAGCCCGGACCCCAGGCCCGGACCCTCCAGACACTTACAGCCGCAAACACTAGGAATGTCCAGCACTTGTCCAACCCTATTCACCGATACAGTCTAAAGAATGTATATAATGCACCCATGACCAAGGGGCTCTTCAGAACTGATCAGAAATGTACAGACTTTAACTAGCACATTTAAGCTGTCTTTTAACTGGGTAAGTCAATTTGTTTATCTTTGATACATGTTTTTTTTTTTACATGATATTGTGATATTGAAGGTGGGGGGTTCGTGTGGATTCAGAAAAACTATTGTAGATATTCTTTAGTACAGAGCGGATTCCAGTATTACTTATTTTTCTGTTAATATTTTAGTCCTAATTTAAAACTGCAGCTGCTCTATGTGGCTGATAACCTGTCTATGTGTTTTTATTTGATGGATTAATGTGTACAGAATTTGTCAAGATTTAAAGGAGACTTGTTAAAGAATATTGGGTTAAACCTGGGGGGGGTGCTCTCGGTACGTCGAGAAACCTTGTCTGGGCTCTGTTGATATGTGAAGAGGGTATTGCATCTTTCAGTTGAGAACTATTCAACTGTAAAAGAAGGAGTAAAACAATTATGGCTACTCTTCAAGGTGAAGATATGTACATAAATATTATATTTTGTGTGAGAAAAAAAAGTTTCTGGCAGATTGCCATCCTGCCAGCCCCCCTAAACCTACCGCCACCTCTCTCCACCCCACCAAGCCAAAACGACTGTTGATCTTGGTGTCTTTTCATGATGGCTTAGTTAGTCAGTGAATATAAGAATCCTAGACACTGCATAAACCTCTTCCTCTCTTACATCCCCCTCATTTTGCACAATCTACGCCCATGCTAATCACTGGGCATCTTAAATGAAGAATACTTTCTCTCGCTCTTTCTCTCCGAGGAGATAGAACTTTCCGAGGAGATAGAACTTTCACACTGCTTTATCCTTACCCTTGCATTCCTCTGCTCAGCCTCGTCCTTCTAGAACAGTCAATCACAGGGTAGTCATGATTAGCTGGAGTGGATACACCAGGATGTCCACTGATCATTTCTTTCAATTTGACTGACGATCGGACGTTCAATCTTTCAGATTAAAATGGAAACTTGAAACACATTCCACATTACAGAGAGTGCACTCTGAGACTGTAGATCTTGCACTGCTTATTCTAGGGGTAATAGATATTCTTCACTGAAACGTTTGCCACTTAAAGTTGCAATACATTGTATAATCTTTATAGTAAGCTATGATAGACAATCACTTCCTGTTTTGTTTAATTTATGAACAGTTTAGAATGTTTTTCAAATGCTTTTTAAATGTTAATGTTGAAGATCTTCGAGGATTTCCTTAGATGTTATAATAGACACGTTTACGTGTTTCGCACAGTTGCCAAATCCCTCTGAGCTTTTAGTGGAGAATAGATGCTAGCCAGTGCCAGTGTACAGAACAGTATGACCGGAGACATTTTCCTCCTCCTCCCATATCCATTACCCCCCACCCTTTCCCATATGCAGTGACCACTATGTTGTCCTGTCATCCTCTGTATACACAGGATGAGCTTCTAGTCATAGCTCCCCAACCCTTCATTCCATACACCCCCCGGCCCAAAAGTAGTTCCCATCCCTCTCCCCTCATAGGTCAGAGGTCAGTGGCTCGTTAAAGACAATCACTTGCATTTCAATGCACTACACAGCATCTCTCTCAGGGAGCAACGATTTTTCTGTCTTTGCATGAAAATAACATTTTTACATTTTTGAAAAATGTAAGCGTTTTTGGGAGAGATGAATATGCTGGTGGCTCCCAGCGAAGGAACCTACCCAGACAAGGTCTGTCCTGTCTGTCTGTCTTTGTCTGTCTCTGTCTGTCCTGTCTGGCTGTCTGTCTGTCTGTCTAGGATTCACTGTCCGGGTCCATATAATGGGGAGAGCCATTATCTACAATAGTCCCAGAAATTCCTTTAATAATGTCCTGAAAATAACATTTTCAGGTGCATTCATAAAACCACCCCTGTTCTAGATATGCTGCTTGTGTTACAATGAAGGAAGACCATAACTAAGCTGGCGTCCAACCATTCCATGCCTATAGGACAGTGAATTTAAACCCACTTTGTTTTTATTTTCCCTTTCTAGACTGTGAATCAGGGGGTTGGGGTTGGGTTTGGGGGACGGGGTTGGTCATCTGAGTGACAAATCAACACTGTAAGGTACTGTAGCAATAATATCTGGAAAGCATTTACTACTGTATTGTAAGATTATTTGAATTTTATTACAATTATTATTATTATTATTGTTGTTATTATTACTATTACTCTTATTACTATTAGCCTATTGTCGTTCTGTTATCTTTGCATGCCGTTTCATGGCAATGAAACATTGGGGCTTTTGTGTTTTCTCAAGCAATGCTGTGGGTCAGGGGTGGGAGTGATGGGTGGGTTTGGCAGGGGTGGGAGTGATGGGTGGGTTTGGCAGGGGTGGGATTATTTTATTCTGAATGTTATGGAGTAGCGTTTTCAGTGTGAGGGACTGAACGCATAATGCGCCTTTTACTCCATCAACAGACACCATGGAGCGCAGACAATCCCAACGATCGATTGGTTGTTAATCCCAACGAGACCACTGGACAACGTGCGCCGCCATTTTATATACTTCATCGGAAACGTTTCACATGCTTAGTCAAATACACTTACACCCCAACTTCTGCCTCCTTAGAGAACCTGTGTATGTGCGTGTGGGGGCTTGTGTAAGAGAGAGAGAGAGAGAGAGAGAGAGTGAGGCTGAAAGAGAGTGAATGAACGAGAGGGAGAAATTGAGGTTCTTTGTTCTATTGATGCTTTGTATACTTTCTTAATGCATTAAACGTGTGTGCTATTGGAGTAGTGTTGAAATGGTTAATTTATTGATTAGAATGTCTTTGCTTCCCAGGGTGAGAAAGTAAAGTAAATGTAGCATCTGTGACCAAAACCCTTAAAGGTATGGGGTACAGAAACTAAAAAAATATTTTTTTTAAAGGAACACGTTTTTTTCAAGTGCCATAGTTAGAGAGGACAAGCTCGATTGGCGTAATGGGAAATAGTTGCTTTACTGTGAGTTTACTTGAGGTCCAATCAAAAAGGGGAATTTTGAGGCAAGTGTGTATTTCATTACATTGAATTGTTTGTTTATATGTTTGCTTTTTTCACTTGTTGAGTCAGCTCAGACCTTAGAACTTTGACCCAGCTGTGACCCAGCTGTGTGTGTGTGTGTGTGTGTGTGTGTGTGTGTGTGTGTGTGTGTGTGTGTGTGTGTGTGTGTGTGTGTGTGTGTGTGTGTGTGTGTGTGTGTGTGTGTGTGTGTGTGTGTGTGTGTGTGTGTGTGTGTGTGTGTGTGTGTGTGTGTGTGTGAGTGAGAGGTAGCGACATAAATTAAGAGCTTTGGTGATCCAGTTGTATTGAAGTTCTGAGTTTTCCTGAGCCATCTCAGTGTCTCCTCCTTCGAGATGTAAATAATGAAGTCAAGGTCTGAAGTGATTTTTGTTAAATTCTATATTTTATCGCTTTTGTAGACATTTCTTTGTGGGAAGAAAAATAAAAGAAATGTTATGGATGCATTTCTGTCTTGTTCTTTTTCCATTCACATACAAACACACAAACTAGCATTTTAAGGGTAACAATGCTGACATCTTCAATGGGAACTGTGAAGGGACTAATAGCAGTATCAAAAAAATCTATGCTATGCATTATACTTGTAATAGTTTGAGTCTGAGCTGTGCGAATTCCAACAACCAAGAGATCAGGTTGAGTTATTCTTGTATTAGTATTTTAATTCTGAATGTAAGACATAAACCATGCGTCAACCGAGTTATGCCAATGCTCGATGAGAAGAATCGGTTTTTTTTTCTTCATGTAACCAGTTTGAACATCAGCAGCATAACAATACATTTTAGCATTCAGCATTCAGCATTTAGCATTCAGCATTCAGCATTTAGCATTCAGCATTCAGCATTCAGCATTGCTAAAAAAAAATGAAAATATGAGTGTTTGAAAACAAAAAAAAAACATTTGAGAGGGACTGTTTTGCTGAAGAAAAAAAATCCTAGATTGAGGCTTTAATGTGCAATGTTTGATAAATAAATAGTTTTTTTACATTTTTTTATCAAGTTTTGTTTTAATTTCATAAAGAAATGCTTGAGTCCAGCCAGAGCAATTTGGTCACTCTCTAAAGACTGTTTCCTGTTTTGTCACACGCTTGATATAGTCATTGCATGCTAGGATCATGGGACCAAATACTAACTTTTGAATACATTAATACACTTTAAGTGAAATTCTCCAAATACTTATGACAACTTCAAATGGGGGACTAGATACATAAAGTGCTTTCATTTCTAAACGGTAAAACAAATATGAAAATACCCTCAAATAAAAGGTGACATTCTGTACCGTCACCTCGTATGAAACATTTTATCTCAAATCCAAAATGCTGGAGTACAGAGCCAAATTTCACTTCACTGTCCAAATAAATATGGCGGGGAGTGTATGTACATAAAATGTATTCGCCTTGGCCTCCCTCCACTATGCACGCCATAGTTGGAACGAATGCAAGACTACGGCATCTGGCTTGCTGTTGAGACTAGTGCAATGTTAATCATTTTTAAAACCAAAGCCCTACCAGCCATCTAACACAGGAGGTAGTCCACATGACGTTATACAATGTACACTTTCCATTCAAAGCCCCAAGTGAGTGCTTTTATTCATGGTAGAAGTTTCCCTTAAGCACACCTCTGGATCAAGTAAGCCTTCCCTATTCCTATCCATAACCATTTCGGGAGAAAGAAACTAAACTGATTAGTGTCTTTATGCTTTAATGGCAACTTCATCCCACCTGAAGCAGAGGTTAGGATGGCGGACTTTTGATTTCAAGTCAGAGGTTACACTCTGGTCACGATCCCTCCACTTTCCTCTTCAGAAGATCTGTGTTCTGTTTTCCCACAGCTGTCTGTGCTCCTCTTCAAATCTGACAACACAAACATCAATCAGTTACAATCAGTCAACGTAGTCATTGCCACTTAAAAGATAATTGGATCAGACCAGAGAGGAAGTCCATGGATTTTTCATTAATATGTTTTGATTTCATGGGAATCTTGGAGAGGACACAAGAAGAAGAAAAAAGCACCTTTGAAAATATCAAAACCAGTATGGCTGAATGTTTGCATGTGTGTTTATCTGTTTGCTCACTTGTTTATTTTGGAGTGAATTTCGAGGCTCCCTCTAGATGCTAGTATCGTGTGTCTCGGGTCTACCCAGAGACTGCAATTAATATCTAATCAAAGCTAATGTCTCCACAGCACTCTGCCAGCACAAAGCCCTGTTTAATATGTAATCAAAGAGAGCCCACCACACCGCACAAAGCAAGTCCCTCCCCCTGCCTCCAATGCTTTGTTGTCATCAAAATAAATTCTTCCCTTGGCTTAATTAGCTGGGTCTATCTTCATTTGAAGTTCAGGCATTCATCTCCAAGCCAACGCGATGTCCCAGGTGAAGACATGAATGTGACACACACACACACACACACACACACACACACACACACACACACACACACACACACACACACACACACACACACACACACACACACACACACACACACACACACACACACACACACACACACACACACACACACACGAGCACTACAGGTCCACTGTCTGATTACAAATGCCAAATAGACAACATAGTCTCACACATTACAAGCACGCATACACACACACACACTATCTCCTCCATAACCCCCTTATGACAGTGGTGGTCTGAATAGTTCCTTTCTCTTACCCGAGAGTCCGAGGTTCTTGCAGCAGGAGTTGCAGGTGTGTTTGAGGACAAAGCTCTGGATGGCAGTGTCTCCCAGGTTAGCAGGACCAAACACCATGTCACCAGTCAAGCTACAGTTAGACCAGGGGCAGAATAGGGTACTCCAAAAATCTACGTTTGTCAGATACATCTTTAAACCTCAAAAGAATGTATGTCAAGAAGATGATAAGTGTCGGTGTCACACACTGAACCTCCACCGCGTGAGGCGAGTACCTTTTGTCGTCCGCTCGGATGACCGATGGGTCTGTAAGCTCCGACCCCACTCCTGTGAAAGATTAAGGAAAGACAGAAGAGACTTCAATTCAATGTAGTAGTTGATAGGACGACCCTGTTTAGGTGATGTGGGTGCAAAACAGTATAAATGATAAAGAGCAAAGCATGGTGTTAACAACATTCTGATCTATCCATAGTCAGACGTACAGACAGCGCAGCAGAATGTGACGGACGGACAGACAGAACAGGACAGAAAGACAGACCCTGTATGTCCAGCACCAGTAGTTCTCTACAGGAGTATTGGTAGGTCCAGTGGGAGAAGGCCAGGAGCGTTTCCTCCATTCCACAGCAGGGGGTGATCTCCTCTCCGGTGTTATTGTTGTACTTCCTGAAGTCACCCAACATGTTCCTCTCTATGGTCAACCACTGTCCGTCTGAGTGACAGTGAAGAAGAGACACATCCAGGAACCTAGGAGGGAGAAACACATTACAATATGTAGCACATATATCTCTCACACACACACACACACACACACACACACACACACACACACACACACACACACACACACACACACACACACACACACACACACACACACACACACACACACACACACACACACACACACACACACACACAAGTTGATGCATATATGAACACACGTACACATGTGTGCACACATTCAAACTATCATGGATTCCCCTGGTACTGCTGCTCATTCTGTTCACCAGCCTTCTAGATGTCACTGAACTGGATCATCACCACCAAACCCGGACCAATCCCATTCCCCCTGATTAGTATGTGTATACATGTGCCCTCTGTTCCCCATTGTCCTTGTCGCTCATTGTCCCATGACCGTTGGTCTTGTTTGGTTTTGGTTTTTGGTGCGACATGTATTTATGTTATTACGGGTCTCGTCCTGTGAATTATTTTAGAGGTTTTACACCTCGTTCTTTTGTTTTGGGTTGATAATTAAAAAACACCTATTACGTAATCCTGCGCCTGTCTCCCATTCTTACACAGACAGAGTCAATCAGCTCACACAAGCGCACACACACACACACACACACGTGTAATGTAGACAAGTCCTAAATGTTGAGTACTGACCTGGGAGAAAGGGGCACGTTTTCTGGTTTGACTTGGTTGAACACGTGCATGAGTTTCTGAGCAGCTCTCTGTTGCTGTATCTCCTATATGGACAAGAGATGGCCAGAATGATGCTATTAGTGGATGTAATACATGCCAAGTAAAACATTAGGGTCAAAAATAAGACAACGAATAGACACAACAAAAATAAGGTGTTGTGAACAGCTGTCTGTGGAAAGTGGATATACATAAGTAGGACCAGGAGTTTTCCCTGACTATGTGACCTGAACAAGTAAAGAATCCGAGCACCAATTATAGCCTATAACTATAGGATACTATCGGCTACAATAACCAAGGCCCAGAGTTTAACAGGTCTCATAGTCAGAAAACACTCCTGGCCCTAACAACAATATATGATGTTATACAGTATACAATGTATATAATGAAGTGATGAAATGATGATATTAATTGTATACCCGCAGACAGAGTTGGAGGGGGGTGTCGCTGTGGAAGACCCTCTGCCAGGTTCGGATCACCTTGGGCTGGAAGGCTTTGACCACGTACACACAGCCCACACTCAGGATGTCCCCCTCGGCCCAGGTACACAACACGCGCATGGCCCTGCGCAGGGCCCCATCTAGACAGCCCTCGCTGGACAGCGGCTGCAGCACTGCAGACAGCCCCCGGGGCGACCAGGAGATTACGGAGGACTCCGCACCTGCAGCTTCTACCTCCTCCAGGGAGTAGACACTCACCTCCTCTCCCGCTGCCAGGGACCATGCAACAATGGGGGAGATGGCATGCTTCTGAATCAATCCCTAACAGAAACAGCCAATTCCAGTAGCATTGCTATATTCTCATAAAATGCTACACAGATTATTCTAGAAATTGCTACATAAACCAGCTAACAAATGTAAGAACAGTTTAGAGGAAACAACCACAACCTAGGAGTAAAAAAAGATCTAAAATTCAAAAACAGTGAACTATCCCTTTAACGTAACTGGCTGATGACTTACCCATTATGGAGCCAGGTGTGAAAGGTATGGTGTGAGCAAGCCTCATCAGGTTGTTCTTTTCCATGGCTGACATGGCAACAACACAACACAATATAACAAATCATAACACAGCACAATGGAACACAATATAACACAACATAGCCAGATAAAAACACACATGGAATGAGGTAATATAGTATTAGAAATATTTTTGTGGTTCACAAAAAAGCTGTGAAACCTATTGTTTCTGTGTGTTATTTTTTCGTGACATGGTCAAATAACTCAAGCACAGATTGGTAACTTTTTCAAATGTATTTTCTAAATAACACCAAATGCAGTAGGTAAGCCCATGGTACGAATCTCTTAACTTAGTTTGAGAAAAGCTAAGGGGTTGGTTCAGAGATGGCTGAATTATAGATAAAATTAGGAAATCCGATTTTCTGTGTCCATTTAAATCCTTCATAAATCTGCTCCACAATGGCCTATCTACTTGAAACATTGTAGGTTCATTAAAGCCATTACCACGATGAGCCATATACCGTTTGGTATTGATATCTTAAAAAATAACAAAACTATTAAGAATTCACTTTTTCACAATGTAACGCTAATGCTTAAATTAATCATACAAAATCTACCTGTCATGAACTAAAAGTCAGATTCACTCCAAATGTGTTCTTTGGACTCATCACAAGTCCCTAAAGAGTTTGAAAAAAATAACAGAAATGCATTAAAATATGGCCACATTATACCAGTAGATGCATATTAGCACATGAGCTAATATGCTAAAAAGAATTCCTAAAAAATACTTCTCGTGAACCATATGAATGTAGGCCCATGGTACATGTCTTAACTTAGTTGAGAAAATCTAAGGGATTTGTCAAAAGAGGGCTGAGCTATTGACAATAATCATCTGCAATCATCTTCTCCTCATGAACCACACATCAGATTCACTCCAGATGTTGGATTTAGACTTATTACATCCCGTCTTTAAAGGTTTTGAGAATATGATTCATTGACGCATTCAAACATGTCGTCACTGTACCTGCAAATACACGTTAGTACATATACTAATGCTAAAAAAACCTATTCTCATGAACCATTAAGTCCGATTGACTCCAGATTTGGTATACACAGTAGACTCAATGAATTAGCCTCTAATAAACTTGAGAATGATTCGCCGCTGTATTCAAAGTCAGACACGTTACACCACTGAGCCGATGGACATTGGGGCATGAAATTTGGTGTGGAAAATTTGATGTATAAACCTTATGTATTTGTCCTTAGAAGCTGTGTGAATATAAAGTCACTGCAACATTAGATGGCTGCGCCAGACCAGTTGGTGGTACTATAGATGTCATTGGCACCAATGACACTTTTGGATACAAGAGCAATAACTATTGATCAAGCGGACTTTGTCTTGTGCAAATTATTGTTAGATTTAAATTATGCAGACGAACAACGTGAAATATCGTGAAAACAACACTAACATAAACCATTAGTCGAATAAACCCCAGAATTGGTATATAAACTACATACATTAAGTAATGACTTTAAGAATCATTCTGTGCTGCATTCAAAGATAATCAAGCTACAGCACGAGATTAAACTTAACTTGTGTCAAGGGCCAGACTAGTCTATTTGGGGTGTTTTTCCAGTCTCCTTACATAATTGTGACGAGAGGTGTTTCAGACATAATTATGCACTATAGCAGTGTTTTAGAATGTTTGCGCCGGGAGAGTTCAACCAATGACGTCATTGTTTGATTTTGAGCCATGTTTTGTAGCAATTATTGTGGCCTTTGTGTTTCACGGATTGCATGATCACGCTAGCAGTGAGTAGATATGGTTGTCCTTGTTCAATAGAGCCATTGGACTTGTCTCAACGATGTTCCTGTCGGCCAGGACTTTGCAGGATATCTAGAGTTATGACTTGCCAGTCCTGAGATGGAGATCGGGGGTGCTGGCTAGGCAACCCCTCCCACCCCCGGGGCGGGTTTTATGATGGTCGTAAATACCTTCCCTTGTCAAGCAGTATGGAGGGAGAGACCTTAGCAGAACAAAGGACCTTCTCCCGCCAAAACTCCTACCGCCCCAAAATTGGAGAATTAAACAATATTTATATTTTTGAGAATGTGTAAATGTTCAGTGGAGACTGAAAGAACCCTCGTTGTGACATCATGAAAGACTGTAGAACCATATAACTGTACCTCTCAATTATGAGGTTTGCATCTGAATGTTGTATAAAAATAAATGATTAAGTATCAGAATACTTTAAAAAGGATAGAAATGTGATTTTAGTCTTCTAAATGAGAAAATTATTTTTTATGTCAAGTTTACCAAGTCAGTAACCACGCCCACGTGAGCACAGAGATTATGCAAAACATAATGGAACACCGTTTTTCCCCAAGTGTTTAAAAGGACGCACTGAATAATTAACGTATGAGACCAGTTACGTGCAATGCCAGCTGAAAACGTTAGAAATGGTTCAGAAATCTACCGCTCTATAGACCAAGCAGACTGAGGCACGAGCCAAATGTTGCAAAACGCTTATAAACACTGAAACTATTGATCACTACAGAAGAAGCAAATCCTAGACGTCGCGTTATCAGTCTGCAGCTGGAAATGTACATACAGTTAAAGTCGGAAGTTTACATACACCTAAGCCAAATACATTTAAACTCAGTTTTTCACAATTCCTGAGATTTAATTCTACTAAAAATCCCCTGTCTTAGGTCAGTTAGGATCACCACTTTATTTTAAGAATGTGAAATGTCAGAATAATAGTAGAGAGAATGATTTATTTCAGATTTTATTTCTTTCATTACATTCCCAGTGGCGTAGAAGTTTACATACACTCAATTAGTATTTGGTAGCATTGCCTTTAAATTGTTTAACTTGGGTCAAACGTTTCGGTTCTCCTTCCACAAGCTTCCCACAATAGGTTGGGTGAATTTTGGCCCATTCCTCCTGACAGAGCTGGTGTAACTGAGTCAGGTTTGGAGGCCTCCTTGCTCGCACACGCTTTTTCAGTTCTGCCCACACATTTTCTATAGGATTAAGGTCAGGGATTTGTGATGGCCACTCCAATACCTTGACTTTGTTGTCCTTAAGCCATTTTGACACAACTTTGGAAGTATGCTTGGGTCATTGTCCATTTGGAAGACCCATTTGCGACCAAGCTTCAACTTCCTGACTGATGTCTTGAGATGTTGCTTCAATATATCCACATAATTTTCCTTCCTCATGAAGCCATCTATTTTGTGAAGTGCATCAGGCCCTCCTGCAGCAAAGCACCCCCACAACATGATGCTGCCACCCCCGTGCTTCACGTTTGGGATGGTGTTCTTTGGCATGCGAGCCTCCCCCTTTTTCCTCCAAACATAACGATGGTCATTATAGCCACACAGTTATATTTTTGTTTCATCAAACCAGAGGACATTTCTCCAAAAAATACGATCTTTGTCCCCATGTGCAGTTGCAAACCGTAGTCTGGCTTTTTTATGGTGGTCTAAGAGCAGTGGCTTCTTCCTTGCTGAGCGGCCTTTCAGGTTATGTCGATATAGGACTCGTTTTACTGTGGATATAGATACTTTTGTTCCTGTTTCCTTCAGCATCTTCACCATGTCCTTTGCTGTTGTTCTGTGATTGATTTGCACCTTTCGCACCAAAGTACATTAATCTCTAGGAGACAGAACGCGTCTCCTTCCTGAGCGGTATGACGGCTGCGTCGTCCCATGGTGTTTATACTTGCGTACTATTGTTTGTACAGATGAACGTGGTACCTTCGGGCATTTGGATATTGCTCCCAAGGATGAACCAGACTTATGGAGGTCTACAATTTTTTTTCTGAGGCCTTGGCTGATTTCTTTTGATTTTCCATCGATGTCAAGCAAAGAGGCACTGTCTGTGAGATGTCTCATATTAAACATCATGCTGCTTCAGTAGAAATACAGACAGTACACAATGATTGCCCATGCGACAATACCACGTGGATACGAAGAAGTGGATACGAAGGCCCACTCTGGGCCTCCCGGGTGGCGCAGTGTTTAAGGGCGCTGTACTGTAGTGCCAGCTGTGCCACCAGAGACTCTGGCTTCGCGCCCAGGCTCTGTTGTAACCGGCCGCGACTGGGAGGTCTGTGGGGCAACGCACAATTGACCTAGCGTCGTCCGGGTTAGGGAGGAGTTGGCCGGTAGGGACATCCTTGTCTCATCGCGCACCAGTGACTCCTGTGGCGGCCCGGGCGCAGTGCGTGCTAACCAAGGTTGCCAGGTGCACGGTGTTTCCTCCGATACATTGGTGCGGCTGGCTTCCGGGTTGGATGCGCGCTGTGTTAAGAAGCAGTGCGACTGGGTTGGGTTGTGTATCGGAGGACGCATGACTTTCAACCTTCGTCTCTCCCGAGCCCGCACGGGAGTTGTAGCGATGAGACAAGATAGTAGCTACTAAAAACAATTGGATACCACAAAATTGGCGAGAAAAACGGGGTAAAATAAAAAAAATAAAAATAAAAAAAGAAGTTGATGACTCTCAAGAGGAGATGTGAAAGGTCACATAACAACAATATCCCATTGTAGCAAAGTGACTGCGAACACCTAATGCACCACCCAAACACACCTTATGCAAGTATTCCTTTTGTAGAACTGTAATACTTATTAAAGGCGTCAGTAGTACATTTTTATTCTACTGTATATATATATGTTATGACATATGGCAACTGGCAACATTGCCATAACTGTTCCTGCATACTGCTTTGTAAACTCACTTCAGTCTCTAGAGCAAATAAGCCATGTCTACTTATTTTCTATATTGACAGACTGTCAATATTACTTGCGAAGAAATTAAAATGTAAATGATACACCAACTTCCTGCATCATTTGTTTCAGCAGTGAGATTGGAGCTAGTTTATCCAAATACATTTCATGGACATCACAATGAACTGATCCACAAGTTGAAGTCACTCACTTTATTGGTTTCTGATGCAGCTGGAATCATTTAGTCAGTTGACAGTACTTATATAAAACACAATTATATACATATGTACAGCTAGTAATATCTATACCACAATGCAGTTGGGAGCATAATAGGTATTCTATATTATACTACAACATCTGTCTAACTGAATATGGAGGTTGTGTTGGTTGAACATTGCAGCAGGTTCCAGAATGTTCTTAAACTGGTGCGACTCTTGTGTTGGGTAATGGTTTAGCAGGTTTTGGCGCTGTGGCGATGTTGGCTTTGGGGAGCTGTGACTCTGCCTCCTTGTAGACATCTATCTGGTCCTTTCTGCACTTCACAACGAGGTGGAAAAGCCTCTCCATGTAGTGGTGGGTTCTGGGCTTGTACACTTTGTTCAGCCCCCACTGCTTCTACCACTTGCAGAAGATTTGTTTGTACTGCAAGTGTCCTGGAAAGACCTCCAACAGACACCAGTCAGTCTCCCCACACCATCCCCTCCACACAATACCCACCTCCACAAGACACCAGTCAGTCTCCCCACACCATCCCCTCCACACAATACCCACCTCCACAAGACACCAGTCAGTCTCCCCACACCATCCCCTCCACACAATACCCACCTCCACAAGACACAGTCAGTCTCCCCACACCATCCCCTCCACACAATACCCACCTCCACAAGACACCAGTCAGTCTCCCCACACCATCCCCTCCACACAATACCCACCTCCACAAGACACCAGTCAGTCTCCCCACACCATCCCCTCCACACAATACCCACCTCCACAAGACACCAGTCAGTCTCCCCACACCATCCCCTCCACACAATACCCACCTCCAATAGACACCAGTCAGTCTCCCCACACCATCCCCTCCACACAATACCCACCTCCACAAGACACAGTCAGTCTCCCCACACCATCCCCTCCACACAATACGCACCCCCAATAGAAACCAGTCAGTAACCAAGACCTTATTTTATGCAAATTAGACTTCAAGTCTTGCATGAACAATCAACTTAGTCTCCACAATACAGACAATACAGACAAACTACAGTAGAAGTTGTAGCTTACTTGTGAATACACAAACTATGACAACAAAACATGGACCATGTTTATGCCTCAGTATATTTACAATGCATTCGGAAAGTATTCAGACCCATTGACTTTTTTCACATTGTTACGTTACAACCTTATTCTAAAAGTGATGAAATAGCTTTTTCCCCTCTTCAATCTACACACAATACCCCATAATAAGAAAGCAAAAACAGGTTTCTAGAAATGTTTGCAAAAAAATGAAATATAACATTTACATAAGTATTCAGACCCTTTACTCAGTACTTTGTTGAAGCACCTTTGGTAGCGATTACAGCCTTGAGTCTTCTTCGGTATGGCGCTACAAGTTTGGCACACATGTATCTGGGGAGTTTCTCCCATTCTTCAATTTTTTGTCGCAAAAAAAAGGCATATCTCCGACTGATCAATAAAAAGAAAGGATTAAGATGGGCAAAAGAACACAGACACTGAACAGAGGAACTCTGCCTACAAGGCCAGCATCCCAGAGTCGCCTCTTCACTGTTGACATTGAGACAGGTGTTTTGCGGGTACTATTTAACTAAGCTGCCTGTTGAGGACTTGTGAGGCGTCTGCTTCTCAAACTAACACTCTAATGTACTTGTCCTTTTGCTTAGTTGTGCACCGGGGCCTCCCACTCCTCTTTCTATTCTGGTTAGTGCCAGTTTGCGCTGTACTGTGAAGGGAGTAGTACATAGCGTTGTACTAGATCTTCAGTTTCTTGGCAATTTCTCACATGGTATAGTCTTAATTTCTCAGAACAAGGATAGACTGATGAGTTTCAGAAGAAAGTACTTTGTTTCTGGCCATTTTGAGCCTGTAATCGAACCCACAAATGCTGATGCTCCAGATACTCAACTAGTCCAAAGAAGGCCAGTTTTATTGCTTCTTTAATCAGGACAACAGTTTTCAGCTGTGCTAACATAATTGCAAAAGGGTTTTCTAATGATCAATTAGCCTTTTAAAATGATAAACTTGGATTAGCTAACACAACGTGCCATTGGAACACAGGAGTGATGGTTGCTGATAATGGGCCTCTGTTCGCCTATGTATATATTCCATAAAAAAATCAGCCGTTTCCAGCTACAATAGTCATTTAGAACATTAACAATGTTTACACTGTATTTCTGATCAACTGTATGTTATTTTAATGGACAAAATGTTTTGTTTTTCTTTCAAAAACAAGGACATTTCTAAGTGATCCCAAACTTTTGAATGGTAGTGTACAGTCATGGCCAAAAGTTTTGAGAATTACACAGATATTAATTTTCACAAAGTCTTCTGCCTCGGTTTGTATGATGACAATTTGCATATACTCCAGAATGTTATGAAGAATGATCAGATGAAACGCATTTAATTGCAAAGTTCCTCTTTGCCATGCAAATTAATTGAATCCCCCAAAAACATTTACACTGCATTTCAGCCCTGCCACAAAAGGCTGACATCATGTCAGTGATTCTCTCGTTAATACTGGTGTGAGTGTTGACGAGGACAAGGCTGGAGATCACTCTGTCATGCTGACTGAGTTCAAATAACAGACTGGAAGCTTCAGGGTGGTGCTTGGAATCATTGTTCTTCCTCTGTCAACCATGGTTACCTGCAAGGAAACACGTGCCGTCATCATTTGCTTTGCACAAAAAGGGCTTCACAGGCAAGGATATTGCTGCAAGTAAGACTCCACCTAAACCAACCATTTATCGGATCATCAACAACTTCAAGGAGAGCGGTTCAATTGTTGTGAAGAAGGCTTCAGGGCCCCCAAGAAAGTCCAGCAAGCGCCAGGACCATCTCCTAAAGTTGATTCAGCTGCGGGATCGGGGCACCACCAGTACAGAGCTTGCTCAGGAATGGCAGCAGGCAGGTGTGCGTGCATCTGCACGCACAGTGAGACAAAGACTTTTGGAGGATGGCCTGGTGTCAAGAAGGGCAGCAAAGAAGCCACTTCTCTACAGGAAAAACATCAGGGACAGACTAATATTCTGCAAAAGGTACATGGATTGGACTGCTGAGGACTGGGTTAAAGTCATTTTCTCTGATGAATCCCCTTTCCGATTGTTTGGGGCATCCGGAAAAAAGCTTGTCCGGAGAAGACAAAGTGAGCGCTACCATCAGTCCTGTGTCATGCCAACAGTAAAGCATCCTGAGACCATTCATGTGTGAGGTTGCTTCTCAGCCAAAGGAGCCAGTGTTGTCAGCACTACCACTACCTGGGTGGGGGTACCCCACCGGAATCCCCACCGACTAGGTATAAGGTCATCAAGGTTCTCATTAGTAGCTTTGAGATTTCCTTTGTATATTATGTTCTCCCATCAGGGGGCTCTGGCTTTGTAGGACCAACCCTGCATTTACTACAGGTGGACTGCAATCAAGTTGTAGAAATATCTCAATTTCAAGTCTCATAACAAAGGCTCTGAATACTTATGTAAATAAGGTATTTCTGTTTTTTTTTGTTTTAATACATTTGCAACGTTTAAAAAAAAAATGTTTTTGCTTTGTCATTATGGGGTATTGCGTGCAGATTGATTAGGAAAACAATTAATTTAATCAATTTAAGAATAAGGCTATACCATAACAAAATGTGGGAAAAGTCAAGGGGTCTGACTACTTTCTGAATGCACTGTATCTGCTCATCATGGAGCCATAGTGTTGAGCTTGATGTTGCTAGCTAGACCAGATACGGTCCGGTAGACTGTAACTAACATAATCTAACGAAGCTAACGATAGCTTGCAAAGCTACGTCGCCAGATAGCAGCTGGCTAATTATATTGATATGCTTTGGAATGTCTAGCTAGCATATTATTAAATCTAGCTAGCTAGCTAGATTTTGGTTTAGATAAACAAATGTAGTTCGCTAGCTAGTTAGCTAAGTAATGTTAGCTACCTTACCTCAGCATGACTTCTTTTCTGCTGCGCTGATGCTGGCTGATCGGATGCCTTCTTTTTTGAAAGGGAAAATAGATGGAATAGCTTCACTTTTCAATGTTTGACGACCTGGAAAACCCATCAGTTTAGAAATCCTCTGGCCGAAAGTGCTGGTTACAAACACAGACATTTTGATATTTCTCCACATCAACTGGATCCACCTTCAACGGGGCGATACTTGTCCTGAAATCGCTATGAATTCTAGATATTGTGGTTGGCTTACAACAAGGAAATGAGATGCAGAAACGCTAATATTCTCATGTAGTGAAGTTATCTATTTTTATGACACATGATATGTTAATAACATATTAATGGACATATATAGTGGAATAGAGCAGCAGTGAAATTACCCTTTAACATTTTGCATTTTTAAAGCTAATTTTCTGCTATTCTACACATTTTGCTATCATATGCTATCTGGGGGGGGCGACCTCAACCCCGAAAAATGATAAATACATTTGGTTGGGGGCCCCCTGGAGGTCGGGGACCACAGGGCACATGCCCTTCGGCCCATTCGGTAATCTGGTCCTGCTAGTGTCATCCGTGTGGTATTGAGAGATAAACATGGTAATGCTTTCACTGTTTGCACATAAAATAAGATAGTTCCCACATGATAAAGTGCTTACTTTGATATCCAACTGATATTGTGTCCTATCTGTCAACCTGTGAACACCGTTCATTGCTGCTTGCAGCTATAATTTTTAAAATATGATTTATGTGATTGTTGAGGAGTACCTGAGTAGTGTGGGTCTAGGTCTTCCATCGATTGAAATGTAACAGACAAACACAGAGTAAACAACAAAGAACAGAACAAAATGAACAATTACAGTTAACAATTACGACTTTGATTTGGAAGGTGAATATTCCAGAAGAGGGGAAAGATGAGAAAAAGAATGAGAGTGAAAACGAATATATACATTTTTTATATACAAGCAATTTATCTAGACACGAGTCAGGTTGCCTACCTTCAGGTGTGATCCCACCCTGCACTCTACAACAGAAGAACATACAGAACAGATAAAACTAGCCTACTATACACAACTTCAGTACTTCCACAATGACTACTTTCTCCACAATTCCAGCACTACTCCATGCAGACCTGAGATCAAATGTGTTTACCTTCAATTACTAACTGCTAGTTAACTGCTAGCAAATCACTAGCTGTGGTTGATTGATCTTGTCTGCCGCAATGGAACCAATGGGATAGTACAAAAACTGTAAACCCCGCTCATCTGTCACTCCAGGTAGGCTCAATCAAACGCTCAAAAGTATTTGAAAGTTCAAGAACATTTTTGAACCCAGGTCGGACTCCATTTGGACTTTTTACACTACTAAGCCGAATCGGGATAGTGTAAAAAGGGTCCATGTACAATACATGTGATCTCATAAGCTCATCCCGCCACATGCAGACTTACGAGGACCTGCGGCTGACAGAGCAGGCCCAGCTGGTCAACACGGACTGACTAGAATCCTACAGGAGAAGAGCAGAACATACATAACAGTTGTTGCATTGCATCAACCAATAGTTGATTGCTATGTCATCGACTGCACAGTCGGGCATCAGAATGCTACAGTGCCTAGTGAAAGTCTACACATCCCCTTGCACAGTTTGCACATACTGCTTAAATTTTTATTTAAAAAGGGATTAAATTCGATTTTTTTTTTCCGATCTACACAATTTACTCCACATTTTCAAAGTGAAGGAAAATGTATAAAACATTTAAAAAATGACTAACAATAATAACTAACTGATATCTTGATTGCAAAGGTCTTCACACCCCAGAGTTAATACTTGCTGCAATTGCAGCTATGAATCATTTTGAATAATATTCCACCAATTATGTACAACTTTTAGGCCAACATATATCCATTGTTTTTGGTCAAAATTGCTCAGTCAGTTTGTTTGGAAATGATTGATGTATGGCAGAATTCTCTATACACTATCCTCTGACGTTATAGAGGCAGTGTCACGCCCTGATTAGTTTCACATGTCCTTGTTTCACCTGTCCCCCCCCCCCTCCAAGTGTCACCAATCTTCCCCACTTATTTCCTGGGAATTTATACCTGTGTTTCCTGTCAGTCTGGGCCAGTTCGTCTTTTTTTGTCAAACTTACCAGCGTTTGTCCTGTCAGCTCCTGTCTTTTCCCAGTCTCTCTTTTTCCCGTCCTCCTGGTTTTTGACCCTTGACCCTGTACCCGCCCTCCTGACCACTCTGCCCGTCCCTGAGCCTGCCTGCCGTCCTGCATCTTTGCTCCTACTCTGGATTATCGACCCCTACCTGCCATGACCTGTCGTTTGCCTGCCCCTGTTGTAACAATGAACATTGTTACTTCAACTCCGTCTGCACTTGGGTCTTACCTTGATACTTGACAGGCAGAGGAAGTTGCTCTCAAATCAAGAGAGCCACTACTTTTGCAAACAGATGGACACCAATCAAGAAATTGTGATTCTTTATGAAAATATTTGCTCCTGGGGTGTGAAGACCTTTGCAATCACAACGTCTTTGTTAAGAAAATTGTATTCATTTCTGATGACAGTTTTTATTTCACTTAAATGTGGAGTAAACTGTAGATCAGTGGTGGGGAAAATAGAAATTTAAGGCAAAAACATATAAATTGCAAGGGTGAGTAGACGTTCACAATGTACCGTATGTCATATGATATGGTTAGCTGATAATTAAACAACTATCCAGACGCTGTGAGATCTGGCAGGCAACTGCAATGTAGTCAGCTTGGAACGCAGCCATAGTTTTAGCTGAACATCTTTAAACAGTCTTCAACCCTTATAGAGATATCGCTATACAGTATACATCTCCACGGTTTTATTACTTAAGGGCCCATGGCAGTCAAAAACATGATTTCACTGTTTTTTGTATATATTTTCACACTACGAGGTTGGAATAATACTATGAATTTGTGAAAATTATGATAATGACCTTCTAGTGTAAGAGCTGTTTGAAAAGACTGACATTTCAGCCTGTTTAGGTGGGATGGCGTTTTGGCCTTCCAAGACGACATCACTACACAGTAAATGAGTTAATAGACAAATACGAAAGAATTCCAAACTGCTCTGCGAATAACAGCAAATGTTCTGTCCTAGAAAAATTATTCCTTGAGAAATTGCCCTTTGCTAAGAAGCTATTTTTTAATATATATATATTTTTTAACCATTTTAACTGAAAACAATCACAGTTAAGGTACTTAATTGTTACCCAGAAATTAATTGATATTGAGATAAAAATGACTGCATTGGACCTTTAACATGTTTATAATTCAGGAAATATAACTGCTTATACACAACATCAAATCTTACCTGACGTGAAAAATGCTCTTTCTGCAAAGTATCCAGGGGTTCCAAATCTGTAACAATATTGACATCAGAGGGTGTTTGGTGAAAAGATAATGGTGAATCGTCAAAAGCTGATATGAAGTCAGAGGGTTCTACATGGAGGGTTCTACATGGAAACAGAAAAGCCTTCTACCTGCAACCAAAAAGGGTTCTCCTATGGGGACAGCCGAAGAATCGTTTTGTAACCTTTTTTCCTAAGAGTGTAGGATATATCCATAGCTTTAGGTTCGGGTACATTCTGACATTTTGGGTAGAGCACTGTCATAGAGATGGAGTGCAGCTTTACAATGCTGTCACAGAAGTGATCTATGGCAAAGAAAGGTGTGCCCTGTTTCTGTCTCTATGGGAACTGCTCATTGACACATACCGAACTTGTTGAGGCTAGCAGATGCAGACCAGCACACAGGCTCTCCTCCCCTGCGCCTCCTCTTCCTGCACACGTCAGAAAGGTAAGAGTCCACCTGTTTCACCAGAGCAAAGAGGTCAATGAAGGGTCATCTCAAATCAATCAATTTACATGGGCTATACACAGCTTTACATGTACTGATATAAATAGCTACGGCTCCGTTAGACTGGCACTGTGCAGGACCTATTAGTAAATGGCTGATGCAGTTTGAGTCTATGATTGAACAGATTCAGTGTTCAGACGTCTGTCTGTCTGTCTGTCTGTCTGTCTGTCTGTCTGTCTGTCTGTCTGTCTGTCTGTCTGTCTTACAGCATCTGAAGAACTCCCTTCCAAAATCTTGACTGTTTTCCTGGCCTGACACCTCTCTCTGCTCCCTGAGGTCATCGCCAGGTCAGACGACTTGGACCACTCTGCAAAACACAACCAGGACAGGTAGAATCACTAGAGATGCATTGGGAAATGGATTAGTGGAATCTTTACTTTATGGGTATTGTACTCGTATATGGGTATGTGGCCAAGGTAACGTCAAGTTAACCTGTCTAAATGACTATCGTCCCGTAGCATTCACATCTGTACCATTGAGAACATCTTGACTGGCTATATCACTGCTTCGTATGGCAACCGCTTGGCATCCGACTGCAAGGCGCCACAGAGGGTAGTGCGGACGGCCCAGTACATCACTGGGGCCGAAGAGAACCATCCAGGACCTCTATACCAGGCGGTGTCAGAGGAAGGCCCTAAGGCCCTAAAAATTGTCAAAGACTCCAGCCACCCAAGTCATAGACCATTCTCTCTGCTACCACAGGTAAGCGGTACCACTGAACAGCTCCTATCCCTAAGCTATAAAACTGCTTTTAATTTTAGAATTGTTTTATTTAACCTTTATTTAACTAGGCAAGTCAGTTAATAACACATTCTTATTTACAATGATGGCCTACAGCTAAATAGTTAGTTAAATAGTTAACCAATAGCTACATTGACCCTTTTTGCACAAACTATTTAGCCTCATCAAATACTGCACACTGCTGTTACTGTATATTATCTATCCCGTTGCCTAGTCACTTTATCCCTACCTATATGTACATATCTAGCTCAATCACCTCGCACCCCTGCACATCGACTCAGTACTGGTACCCCGTGTATAAAGCCAAGTTACCGTTCCTCGTGATGTATTTATTTATTCCTTGTGTTGTTGTTTTTCTACTATTTCTCATGTTTTTCTTTCTGCATTGTTGGGAAGGGCCCATTAAGAAGCACTTCATTGTTAGTCTACACCTGTTGTTTACGAATGCATGTGACAAACATTTGATTTGATTTGAAATGAGGTACATAGTACAAATGTGATGACAAAATAAAATATTGGGTTACTGAGCCTTCTTTGCACGTTGTTGCTAATGCTCACCAAGCATAAGAGGGTAGTACAGTACCTCTGCTTTTACTGCAGCCAAGGGGTATGTCAGCTGTGAAGCTCCGCTCCCCTGATAGGCAGTCGAGGGCGGGGAAAGAGGCTTGTAATGGCCTCAGGGAGGGATTAGATAGAGCCATGTTCTCCATGCTAGAGGAAGGAGAGCGCCTGTGTCTATGCGGCTGGTCCTTGGACAGACATGTCCACCGATGAGGACACTTCCTGCCCCACTGGCCCAGTCTGGAGCTAGCTGCCCCAGGGTCGTCATCCTTACAGAAGGAAGGGTTCACCAAACCCATGGCCCCACAGCCTCTCTCGTCCTGGGGGTCCAACAACAGAAAGTCATGGCTAGAGGCCCTCGACACATCCACATTAAAGGGCTGCCCAACCTCCCCCTCTTTGTCCTCCTCCATGCACATCTCAGGGTCGTAGTAGGCCCAGGGTTTGCAGTGGGGGGGTTCCAGAGAACCCTCTACAGCCCAGGTCCAGGGGTGCAGGGGAGAGCCACAGTGGGAAGGCCCGAGTGACTCACAGGGGGTCTTGTCTCTGAGCCCTGCACCGCCCAGGTGAGGGAGAGAGTCATGCGAGCCAAAGCCAAAACCAACCGGCCATACCTCGCCACCGTGATGCACCATGATACTCTGTACCTCCTCTTCCTCTTTTGTCTCGCCAGCCACCCACCCCTCACGGACACTGTCCCCCCATGTTCCCGGGTGCCACTCCAGTGGCGGACGGTGGCTGAGGGAGGTGAGGCCCCACAGCAGGGAGGGTGGGGTGCTGTGGTAGGCCTTGGGTGTGTGGCAGGGCGTGATGTCAATGTGGGGGAGGGTACAGCTGTTGGGTGAGTGGTGATGGGAGTGGGCAATTGGCCGGCAATGTCCCAGGTGGGCTTCCTTCTGCTGCAGGCTGTCAGAGGCCGACAGTAGGGTGAGGGTGTCCACGGCCAGGGCGGACAGGACCTGCAGCTGGCCCAGCTGGCTGTCCAGCACCTGCAGGCTGTCCTGGATGAAATGGACCCTTTCAGACACCTCACCAATAACTACACCCATCTCATCAGTCCTGTCAGGTCAAGGACACAGAGACATTCAGGGGAGTCACAAAAAGGGTATCTCTATGGCTATTGAAAACTCTATGGCTATCGAAATCTCAGTCTCACCTTTCTGCAGTGGCTCGGATCCTGTGGATCTGGCTGCAGAGAACATCTTGTTTTTTCTTGTGGAAATACGCTATCACACACCTATCCTCAAACTCATGAAGCCTCTTCAGCTCCTCTCGGCCGAGGTAAAGCTCTGACAGAGGGAGAGAAAGATTACAAACAAGTCCATATTTCAAACACACATACACTCACTTAGAAGTACTGTAGCATTTTCCTACCACGTGGAAATTCTTTGAATCAATACTGTCATAGAACAACAGCATAGGAGACTAAGGTTAAATTAGTTGTACTCATCCAAAAACACGCGCCCCCACACACACACACACACACACACACACACACACACACACACACACACACACACACACACACACACACACACACACACACACACACACACACACACACACACACACACACACACACACACACACACACACACACACACACACACACACACTCACTAAGCCGACAGGAGTCCCTCTCCTTCTCAGATAAGCCCCTGTGTTTCCGGTAAATGGCGGTCACACACAGGGTCACGTGACTCAGGCTGATGAGGGGCGGGGGCAGCCACGGCTTCTCCTGATAGGTCATAATGTAACGGTAACGGTTGTACATCCACAGCTTTTTGGACGTGGACTTCATTTTAAAGTAGACATTGCTGTCAAAAAAAAAAGATCCATAACAAACCGTAAAGCACTGAGAGATGCTGCAAAACCCTATTTGTACATAAAAGCATAAACAGGAAGACACAATCAGGCAGAGAAAGACAGATTCAAAAGATAATTTATATTTTTTAATGGAGGGTTTAGAGTCCCTACTTGAGAAGGGCAAGGAGGACATTGACCATGATGAGGTACTGGAAGAAGAGGTAGACGGCCTGGAGGAAAGGGTGGAGGAAAGCCCCGGGGGCACACGGCTTGCCTTCTGCACAGGCTGCCATAAACACAAAAGGGACAAGGGGTCTCAAATGGCACCATATTCCCATTGACTGTGGCCCATACAGGAGTCACCCCCACAACTCTGGTGTTGCAAGCAACTCCAACCAAACGGAAGCACAACTGTAACTGGTCACCGGTTAGTAGTTACTCACCGTCTATTTCATCGGGGTACCCTTCTCCAAACATCATCCAGTACGGCTGGTTGACCACATCTTTGAGCAGGCTCCATGACGGAGCTTCGTCTGGAGACAAGATGGCCTTCCTGGACACCCCGAAACTCAGCAGCACGATGGCCATCATGACCACAATGTAAAACATGTTACTGGTCTGAGCAGATGGGTCGAGAACATAGAGGAAAATATTTTAAAATGGGCGATTCCACGCAAGCGGGAGTGGTAAATAATTTTGGTTATCTCAGAGTGTTCTGGCAATTCTCACATGGAAACTTAATTGAAAGGAAGGATGTTTGACTTTTTACATTTGTATCACACATTGTTTTTTTTGTTTTTTATCACAATAAAATGTTCAATTTTAAGCCCTTTTTAGAACTACAGTGCATTTGGAAGGTATTCAGACCCCTTGACCCTTTTCCACATTTTGTTCCGTTACAGACTTATTCAAAAATTGATCAAATAAAAATACATCCTCATCAATCTACACACAATATCCCATAATGACAAAGTGAAAACAGGTTTTTAGAAATGTTTGCAAATGTATAAAAAATGTCAAACTGAAATACCTTATTTACATAAGTATTCAGACCTTCGCTATGAGACTCGAACTTGAGATCAGGTGCATCCGGTTTCCATTGATCATCCTTGTTTTTACACCTGTGGTAAATTCAATTGATTGGACATGATTCGGAAATGCCCACACCTGTCTATATAAGGTCCCACAGTTGACAGCGCGTGTCAGAGCAAAAACCAAGCCGTGAGGACGAAGTAATTGTCCGTACAGTTCCGAGACAGGATTGCGTCGAGGCACAGATCTGGGAAAGGTTACCAAAAAATGTCTGCAGCGTTGAAGGTCCCCAAGAACACAGGGGCCTCCACCAAGTAAAGGGGTCTGAATACTTCCCTATGCTGTGGCATTAGGGCTGGCACAATTACTGTATAACTATGTAACCAACGGTTATGTATGAAGACCACCATGAAAATAAAATAACCGTCGTAACTGTTTCCTTTTTTTGTGGAACGAACAGCTGACTGAAGAAGAGATGGCCAGGCATTTGTGCGGTTGAGCCCGTTTCTGCGGTAACATGGACTCTTTACAACATAATGAAACTTTGTTGCTCCTTGCTGAAACAAGCCTAGGCAACGCCCCGCTCCCTGCAGCAGCAGCACACCTAGAAATATAATGAATAGAACGGGCTTGGAACATCTAAGCCTGGAAATTTGGCTAATAAACTCCCCCGCCATGGCTGGCTGGTAATTTCCATAGTAATCACATCACAAATCGCAAATCATAGGACATATTGATGGGTACACTTCCTGCTTTTATTTCCTGCTTTGATCCTATGGGTACACTCGCAATGGCCACCAGTACACCCATTATGCCATCATTTATTTGAATGGGGACGCCGGTTCTACTAATTCTATAATGGTGACCACAGGCTGACCAATAAATGTTATCCAAAATTCCATGACCGTTACATCCCTATGAGGCACAAGTCCGTTTGTTTTATCCTGGTGCTAGGGCGTCACACAAGGGTGCACATTTTAGTTGTCCAAGCAACAAAATAAAATCCCTGATTCTCATCAACAAGTCCTTGATTCGCTTTATCAGATATTTCATTGCTAGACTAGAACTACAACGTGCATCCCTTTGGGTCCTTATAAACCAGGGGTATTCAACTCTTACCCTACGAGGTCCGGAGCATGCTGGTTTTCTGTTCTACCTGATGATTAATTGCACACACCTGATATCCCAAGGCTAAATCACTCCCTGATTTGAAGGGAACAATGGACAAATGCAGTGGAACTGGCTTTGAGTGACACACTCTGACCATTATTTACGTTGTTTGTTTCTATGTTTTGTTTGGTCAGGGTGTGATATGAGTGGGCATTCTATGTTGCATGACCAGTTAGTCTGTTTCTATGTGTTTTGGCCTGATATGGTTCTCAATCAGTGGCAGGTGATTGTCTTTGTCTCTGATTGGGAACCATATTTCGGTAGCCTGTTTTGTATTGTGGTTCGTGGGTTATTGTCTATGTGATGTTGCATGTTAGTACTCAGTTTCTATAGCGGTCACGTTTGTCTGGTAAGTTTGTTTTGTTTGTTTAGTGTACTTCGTGTTTTTTTTGTCTATAATTAAATGTATGTATTCACACCACTCTGCGCTTTGGTCTCCTCAATATGACGATCGTGACAGAATAACCCACAAACAAAGGACCAAGCAGCGTGGTAACGGCCAGCAGCAGCAGCGGCAAACAACGCAGGACTCCTGGACTTGGGAGGAGATTCTGGACGGCGAAGGACCCTGGGCACAGCCAGGGGAATATCGCCGCCCCAAAGCAGAGCTGGAGGCAGAGAAAGCAGAGAGGCGCCGGTATGAGGAGGCAGCACGGCAGCGTGGCTGGAAGCCCGAGAGGCAGCCCCAAAAATGTATTGGGGGGAGGGACACAGGGAGGTTGGCGAAGCCAGGTAGGAGACCTGCGCCAACTTCCTGTGCTTACCGGGGAGAGTGAGGAACCGGGCAGGCACCGTGTTATGAGGTGGAGCGCACTGTGTCCCTGGTGCGTGTGCATAGCCCGGTTCGGTACATTCCAGCTCCTCGTATCGGACGGGCTAGAGTGGGCATCGAGCCAGGTGCCATGAAGCCGGCTCTATGCATCTGGTCTCCAGTGCGTCACCTCGGGCTGGCATACATGGCACCAGCCTTAGGCATGGTGTCCCCGGTGGCACAGCCCAGTGGCACCAGCCTGGCCTGGTTATGGGGAGCATTCAACCAGGCCCCCGCACCAGGCTGGTCTCTCCGGTGCTCATCCCCGGTGGCAGCCCCCGCAGGCTGCTCCCGCTCATCCCTACAGGTGCTCCCGCCTCCAGCCAGAGCCTTCCTCCTGCCCAGCGCCGCCAGAGTCTCCCGTCTGTCCTGAGCCGCCAGAGTCTCCCGTCTGTCCTGAGCCGCCAGAGTCTCCCGTCTGTCCTGAGCCGCCAGAGTCTTCCGTCTGTCCTGAGCCGCCAGAGTCTCCCGTCTGTCCTGAGCCGCCAGAGTCTCCCGTCTGTCCTGAGCCGCCAGAGTCTGCCGTCTGTCCTGAGCCGCCAGAGTCTCCCGTCTGTCCTGAGCCGCCAGAGTCTTCCGTCTGTCCTGAGCCGCCAGAGTCTCCCGTCTGTCCTGAGCCGACAGAGTCTCCCGTCTGTCCTGAGCCGCCAGAGTCTCCCGTCTGTCCTGAGCCGCCAGAGTCTCCCGTCTGTCCTGAGCCGCCAGAGTCTCCCGTCTGTCCTGAGCCGCCAGAGTCTCCCGTCTGTCCTGAGCCGCCAGAGTCTCCCGTCTGTCCTGAGCCGCCAACCAGCCAGGAGCTGCCAGAGCCGTCAGCCAGCCAGGAGCTGCCAGAGCCATCAGCCAGTCCGGAGCTGCCCCTCAGTCCAGAGGCGCCTTTAATTAGGGTCTTAGACCCAAGGTCGGAGGCGAGGGTCGCCACTCTAAAGGGGCCCTTGAAGAGGGAAATGACTATGGTGGAGTGGGGTCCACGTCCCGCGCCAGAGCCGCCACCCCGGCCAGATGCCCACCCAGACCCTCCCTTAAGGGGGAGGGGGTGGTACTGTCACACTCTGACCATTATTTGCATTGTTTGTTTCTATGTTTTGTTTGTTCAGGGTGTGATATGAGTCATCATTCTATGTTGCATGTCTAGTTAGTCTGTTTCTATGTGTTTTGGCCTGATATGGTTCTCAATCAGTGGCAAGTGTTTGTCGTTGTCTCTGATTGGGAACCATATTTAGGTAGCCTGTTTTGTATTGTGGTTCGTGGGTTATTGTCTATGTGATGTTGCATGTTAGCACTCAGTTTCTATAGCGGTCACGTGCGTCTGGTTAGTTTGTTTAGTTTGTTTAGTGTACTTCGTTTTTCCCCCGGCTATAATTAAAAGTATGTATTCACACCACGCTGCGGTCTCCTCAAATGGACGATCGTGACATTGAGTTCCAGAGTTGTGTTTGAGGGCTATAGATTCTACCAAGATTCTAAAAACACTGGGCTGTGATTAAGTGGAGCTATGTATTTTATTTAACCTTTATTTAACTAGGTAAGTCAGTTAAGAACAAATTCTTATTTACAATGACAGCCTACCCTGGCCAAAACCTCTCCTAACCCGGACGACACTGGGCCAATTGTGAGCCGCCTATTGTGATACAGCCCGGGATTGAACACTGGTCTGTAGTGACGCCTCTAGCACTGCGCTGCAGTGCCTTAGACCGCTGCGTCACTCAGGACCTCTATTACACTAACCCAGTAGGGTGCGCCTGAAATGGCTTACAAAAGTAGTGCACTATATAGGGAATATAGTTTTGTACGTACCCTAGATGTTAGCCCAAGGAAGGAAAGGCTGTACTCACCATCTTGGTGATCATGGTGAGGTAGTGTCCAGCGTGCTGGTTGACCGCTAGCAGGTCCAGCATCCGGACATACCAGAAGATGATGTCCAGGCAGTAGGCGATCCGCCCTGCCATCCGGTAGGACCCGCTGTGCCAGCGCAGTGCCAGCCCCACCAGGAAGAGGAGGATGGCCAGGAAGTCAGACACATTCCAGTACTCTCCGAACCACACCTTCAGCTTCTGACTGGGCTTCCTCGGCTCCGACATGAACACCTAACAGGCAGACAACCCACACATTTGTCACATTTACTGATTTATTGGACCTTTTTTTAGGATTGGGATACTGTAGCTACCAGTGTGGTCGTCTGAAATTGGGGAACAGCTGTGGTAAGACAGTTTAAACAGAAACGCGTCTGCAGTAGATGAACATTCACGGGCTAGTAGTAGAAGTACACTGAGTGGGTGCAGAGTAGAGGTCTGTGCGGGACTGATGAATTCATCCCGCTCCCCGTCAGACTCCCACCCCGTTACCGCAAGAACTGGTCCCGAACACAAGTCTCACAATGTGATTTGAGTCATGTAACGCAGATCACTTGTCAGCCATGGTCACTATAGGCAATATCAAAATGTGCAGAAATAACCTAAGAAATCGGTTAAATTAGCAGAGCTTCTCACATGGACCATTATATGAGGCTATACAGTCGTAGTTTGAAAAGAGCAAAGTTAGAGAGACTTTCAATTTCTCTTGAGCTTCGTTTCATGGCCTACCTTTTAGGAGTGCGATGATTTTTAACGGAGACAAATATGAGTGTAACTGACAAGACTTTCACTGGCTGCCACTGCTCTTGCTCAACAAAAAAAATCCCTCTGTCTCATCACAACTTTTGGGGATATTTCAACAAAAGGATTTTGTGGTAAATTAGACGTTAGATCTAGAATTTGTTTTAAAAAAATATACAAGTAGAAAAGCCTTAAGGTAAATGTGGATAATTTGAGTAAAGTAGTAATATGTTGGATGAGTGTGTTGGCGTCAAACACTTTTAGGAGGACGATTTGCAGGCAGAGACAAATAACTGGAGATTCAATGTTAATTGAAGATGAAAACGAGCAATGCTTGCTCACCATGGTAGACTGTGTTGCGCCTTTTCCTTTTCAATGATGATCACATTTTTTGGATTTGCACATCGACTCACTTGGCTTCCATCACAAATATTTGTTTACGGACACTGTAAACTAATATTTGCGCTACAGTCCCATAGCCCTCTAGTGCAGAGGGAGTTTTAACACTTTCTTTACTGCAATACTGTAGCGGTAGAGGTTGTAGTAGTATGAGTAGCCTACAGTAGTCTGATACTTTTTTTAAAACCCTTTATTTTTTTCAGGGAGTCATACTGAGACCACGGTCTCTTTCACAGATGAGCCCTGAATTACAGAAATTAGTCAATTACAGAGGACAACTGAAGTAGGTCTAGGTGGTTTGGTGTCTGATGTATTGTTGCCTATGGAAACTGTCTGCATCAAAATCATGTCACAAAGTATGTTTTTTATGTAATAATGGTGAACAGAATAATTCAATCAGTGTTTGCCACTGTTGTTGAACTGGCTTCCAGTTGAAGCTCGCATCCGCTACAAGACCATGGTGCTTGCCTACGGAGCTGTGAGGGGAACGGCACCTCAGTACCTCCAGGCTCTGATCAGGCCCTACACCCAAACAAGGGCACTGCGTTCATCCACCTCTGGCCTGCTCGCCTCCCTACCACTGAGGAAGTACAGTTCCCGCTCAGCCCAGTCAAAACTGTTCGCTGCTCTGGCTCCCCAATGGTGGAACAAACTCCCTCACGACGCCAGGACAGCGGAGTCAATCACCACCTTCCGGAGACACCTGAAACCCCACCTCTTTAAGGAATACCTAGGATAGGATAAAGTAATCCTTCTCACCCCCCTTAAAAGATTTAGATGCACTATTGTAAAGTGGCTGTTCCACTGGATGTCATAAGGTGAATGCACCAATTTGTAAGTCGCTCTGGATAAGAGCGTCTGCTAAATGACTTAAATGTAAATGTAAATGTTGAACCATAGCCTATGATTTGCAGTAGCATGATAATACAGCTTAATTTGTTGCCAGATAGTGTTTCTCAAGTAGGCTACATGGAGGTAAGTTTAACCAGGGGTTAAATGATAATACAGCAAAGTTGAAATCCATAAAAATATATAATTGTATACCCCTTTCAGACACAGTGCACTTCTTTGTTATGCCTCATCTGAGCAGGATCAGATGGTGACCGGGGTCTCATCAGGGTCAGGCAGCCAGAGAACACCAGTCTGTGGTGGAGCTGAGGTGAACTTTTGTAGATGCAATACTTTATTATCTCTGTGCAGCGAACACTGGACAAGCAAGAAGCTGCATGCTATTTTAAGAGTCTGACAAACCTCAAGTTGATTTCCAAACTGTATCAAGGGTTGATAGAGGCTTTTCCTGATGACACACAACAAGTAAAACAAAAATGTGAGGAAGACCTGGGAGACGCTATTGATGATAATGAATGGATACAGATATGTTTGAATGCCCAGTCATGGAGACTGTTATAAGAATAAACTATAGCATTTATAGCGGCTAAGAAATGCATTGCTATTCATTTGAAGGATGGTTATCGTCCCACAATGTCACAATGGATGGCAGAAATGTCCATTTATGATTTAATTTATTACCAGATTAAGGGCACACTGTGCAACCTTCATAACTTTCATAACTTTCATAATTTCATAAGAATAACAACAAAAAATATCTAGTTAACAGAAGAAAGGAAGACAAAATAAGGACAAAATAAGGACAAAAGAAGGACAGAAGAAAAAGGAAAAGAAAGAGGACAACAAAATGAAACAGTCAGCACTTCTATTGCAACTTCGTATTTCGTCGTCCTAACGTAGTCTACACTGCTATCTGCCCAGCAGCTAGCCAGCTAGCAAACGTCCACCGTCTACCGAATAGCAGCACTGTAGAAACTATTACACTCAACTGAACGACTTGATTAGTGTAGTGTTAGCTAGCTACATAGTTGTCTTTGCTGTCTTCGTATCCAAGATAATTGTGTAGTTTAGAGCGTGTAGTCTTAGAGTGATTATCTTAATTTACCGAGGTTAGCTAGCTAGCTATTTGTCGTCCTTAACGTAGGAGACACTGCTAGCTAGCCAACAGCTAGCCAACGTCTACTGAATAGAACTTCCGCACTCAACAACCCGGTCGCATTCCGCTTCGCTCCACAGGTAGTATCACATTTTCATTTCATTTCATTACAGCACAACGGTTTGATTTGTTTGATCGTAGCTAGCTACATAGCTAGCTACATAGCCGTCTGTGTATCAAAGATAATTGTGTAGTCTAGAGCGATTTTCTAGGTTAGCTAGCCAGCTATTGTCGTTCTTTTAACGCAACGTAACGTAATCAACACTGCTAGCTAGCCAGCTAGCCCCCGAATAGCAGCACTGTAGAAACTATTACACTCAACGGAACGACTTGATTAGTGTAGTGTCAACAACGCAGCCACTGCCAGCTAGCCTACAAAGTCAACAACGCAGCCACTGCCAGCTAGCCTACTTCAGCAGTACTGTATCATTTTTAATCATTTTAGTCAATAAGATTCTTGCTACGTAAGCTTAACTTTCTGAACATTCGAGACGTGTAGTCCACTTGTCATTCCAATCTCCTTGCATTAGCGTAGCCTCTTCTGAAGCCTGTCAACTATGTGTCTGTCTATCCCTGTTCTCTCCTCTCTGCACAGACCATACAAACGCTCCACACCGCATGGCCGCGGCCACCCTAATCTGGTGGTCCCAGCGCGCACGACCCACGTGGAGTTCCAGGTCTCCGGTAGCCTCTGGAACTGCCGATCTGCGGCCAACAAGGCAGAGTTCATCTCAGCCTATGCCTCCCTCCAGTCCCTCGACTTCTTGGCACTGACGGAAACATGGATCACCACAGATAACACTGCTACTCCTACTGCTCTCTCTTCGTCCGCCCACGTGTTCTCGCACACCCGAGAGCTTCTGGTCAGCGGGGTGGTGGCACCGGGATCCTCATCTCTCCCAAGTGGTCATTCTCTCTTTCTCCCCTTACCCATCTGTCTATCGCCTCCTTTGAATTTCATGCTGTCACAGTTACCAGCCCTTTCAAGCTTAACATCCTTATCATTTATCGCCCTCCAGGTCCCCTCGGAGAGTTCATCAATGAGCTTGATGTCTTGATAAGCTCCTTTCCTGAGGACGGCTCACCTCTCACAGTTCTGGGCGACTTTAACCTCCCCACGTCTACCTTTGACTCATTCCTCTCTGCCTCCTTCTTTCCACTCCTCTCCTCTTTTGACCTCACCCTCTCACCTTCCCCCCCTACTCACAAGGCAGGCAATACGCTCGACCTCATCTTTACTAGATGCTGTTCTTCCACTAACCTCATTGCAACTCCCCTCCAAGTCTCCGACCACTACCTTGTATCCTTTTCCCTCTCGCTCTCATCCAACACTTCCCACACTGCCCCTACTCGGATGGTATCGCCCCGACCTTCGCTCTCTCTCCCCCGCTACTCTCTCCTCTTCCATCCTATCATCTCTTCCCTCTGCTCAAACCTTCTCCAACCTATCTCCTGATTCTGCCTCCTCAACCCTCCTCTCCTCCCTTTCTGCATCCTTTGACTCTCTATGTCCCCTATCTTCCAGGCCGGCTCAGTCCTCCCCTCCCGCTCCGCGGCTCGACGACTCATTGCGAGCTCACAGAACAGGGCTCCGGGCAGCCGAGCGGAAATGGAGGAAAACTCGCCTCCCTGCGGACCTGGCATCCTTTCACTCCCTCCTCTCTACATTTTCCTCCTCTGTCTCTGCTGCTAAAGCCACTTTCTACCACTCTAAATTCCAAGCATCTGCCTCTAACCCTAGGAAGCTCTTTGCCACCTTCTCCTCCCTCCTGAATCCTCCTCCCCTCCCCCTCCTCCCTCTCTGCAGATGACTTCGTCAACCATTTTGAAAAGAAGGTCGACGACATCCGATCCTCGTTTGCTAAGTCAAACGACACCGCTGGTTCTGCTCACACTGCCCTACCCTGTGCTCTGACCTCTTTCTCCCCTCTCTCTCCAGATGAAATCTCGCGTCTTGTGACGGCCGGCCGCCCAACAACCTGCCCGCTCAACCCTATCCCCTCCTCTCTTCTCCAGACCATTTCCGGAGACCTTCTCCCTTACCTCACCTCGCTCATCAACTCATCCCTGACCGCTGGCTACGTCCCTTCCGTCTTCAAGAGAGCGAGAGTTGCACCCCTTCTGAAAAAACCTACACTCGATCCCTCCGATGTCAACAACTACAGACCAGTATCCCTTCTTTCTTTTCTCTCCAAAACTCTTGAACGTGCCGTCCTTGGTCAGCTCTCCCGCTATCTCTCTCAGAATGACCTTCTTGATCCAAATCAGTCAGGTTTCAAGACTAGTCATTCAACTGAGACTGCTCTTCTCTGTATCACGGAGGCGCTCCGCACTGCTAAAGCTAACTCTCTCTCCTCTGCTCTCATCCTTCTAGACCTATCAGCTGCCTTCGATACTGTGAACCATCAGATCCTCCTCTCCACCCTCTCTGAGTTGGGCATCTCCGGCGCGTCCCACGCTTGGATTGCGTCCTACCTGACAGGTCGCTCCTACCAGGTGGCGTGGCGAGAATCTGTCTCCTCACCACGCGCTCTCACCACTGGTGTCCCCCAGGGCTCTGTTCTAGGCCCTCTCCTATTCTCGCTATACACCAAGTCACTTGGCTCTGTCATAACCTCACATGGTCTCTCCTATCATTGCTATGCAGACGATACACAATTAATCTTCTCCTTTCCCCCTTCTGATGACCAGGTGGCGAATCGCATCTCTGCATGTCTGGCAGACATATCAGTATGGATGACGGATCACCACCTCAAGCTGAACCTCGGCAAGACGGAGCTGCTCTTCCTCCCGGGGAAGGACTGCCCGTTCCATGATCTCGCCATCACGGTTGACAACTCCATTGTGTCCTCCTCCCAGAGCGCTAAGAACCTTGGCGTGATCCTGGACAACACCCTGTCGTTCTCAACTAACATCAAGGCGGTGGCCCGTTCCTGTAGGTTCATGCTCTACAACATCCACAGAGTACGACCCTGCCTCACACAGGAAGCGGCGCAGGTCCTAATCCAGGCACTTGTCATCTCCCGTCTGGATTACTGCAACTCGCTGTTGGCTGGGCTCCCTGCCTGTGCCATTAAACCCCTACAACTCATCCAGAACACCGCAGCCCGTCTGGTGTTCAACCTTCCCAAGTTCTCTCACGTCACCCCGCTCCTCCGCTCTCTCCACTGGCTTCCAGTTGAAGCTCGCATCCGCTACAAGACCATGGTGCTTGCCTACGGAGCTGTGAGGGGAACGGCACCTCAGTACCTCCAGGCTCTGATCAGGCCCTACACCCAAACAAGGGCACTGCGTTCATCCACCTCTGGCCTGCTCGCCTCCCTACCACTGAGGAAGTACAGTTCCCGCTCAGCCCAGTCAAAACTGTTCGCTGCTCTGGCTCCCCAATGGTGGAACACACTCCCTCACGACGCCAGGACAGCGGAGTCAATCACCACCTTCCGGAGACACCTGAAACCCCACCTCTTTAAGGAATACCTAGGATAGGATAAAGTAATCCTTCTCATCCCCCCTTAAAGGATTTAGATGCACTATTGTAAAGTGGCTGTTCCACTGGATGTAATAAGGTGAATGCACCAATTTGTAAGTCGCTCTGGATAAGAGCGTCTGCTAAATGACTTAAATGTAATGTAAATGTAATAAGGTCTGGATGCCTTATATGGAATACTGTATGACAAAGGAATCTGTACTGAAAACGGGCCCACTTCAAGGGAGATACCTATTTTGGCCATCTCTAGCTGCTGGGCTGCTCAGTCCTGACACTGGGGGTCTACCGTACTGTTGGTTGTCACTCTGGCCTTGGTCTAACACACCTGAAACCAATAATGAATGTTTCACTATGATCCTAAAGCTGAGTGGGGTGTGTTGGGTTGGGGCAATGTAGGGCGGTGAACCCCTAGGGGCAGGACGAGGCGACCAAGCTATATTGTGTGCAAGTATAAAGAGCTCTACAGTACTATTAGGCCTACGATATGATTTACAGTGCCCTCAGTAATTATTATTCTTTTGGCTCAATGCTCAAAGTTTGGATTTGAAATCAAACAATGACTACGAAGTGCAATTGTAAATATACTTAAGTATCAAAAGTATATGTAATTGCTAAAATATACTTAAGTATCAAAAGTAAAAGTATAAATAATTTCAAATTCCTTATATTAAGCAAAGAAGACAGCTCCATTTTCTTGATTACATTTTTTACAAATAGCCAGGGGTACACTCGTAACACATCATTTACAAACGATGCATTTGCGTTTAGTGAGTCTGCCAGATGGTAGTAGGGATGACCACGTGTTCTCTTCATAAGTGTGTGAAATTGGACCATTTCCCTGTCCTGCTAAGCATTCAACATGTAATGTTTACTTTTGGGAGTCGGGGAAAATATATGGAGTAAAAAGGACATTGTTTTCTTTAGGAATTTAGTGAAGTAAATGTAAAAAAAAATGTAATAGAAGTAATGTACAGATACCCCAAAAAACTACTTACAAGTAGTAAGTAGTACTTTAAAGTATTTTTACTTAAGTGCTTTACACCACTGATTGATGAATTGTGAGGTGGCAGGTAGCCTAGTGGTTAGAGTGTTGGGCCACTAATCAAAAGGTTGCTAGATTGAATCCCTAAGCTGACAAGGTAAAAATCTGTTGTTCTGCCCCTGAACAAGGCAGTTAACCTACAGATCCTAGGCTGTCATTGTAAATAAGAATTTGTTCTTAACCGACTTGCCTAGTTAAATACAAATTGTTTGTCAATTTCTCAGAGATTGTTACTACATTAAAATGTGATAGGAACAACTTCCATCTGTCTGCTACAAATTGATATAACTACACTCAAAAAATTAGGGGTTCTTCTAAGATCCCTAAAGTTCTTTGGAGAACCTTTGGGTTCTTGGCACTGAACATGGCCCCAAGATGTTCTTCCATTGGAGGTAGTTGGTGGGGGATCTTGCAGGAACCTAACTGCCCAACTGAAACATTTGAATTTGAAAGAACAGCAGGTCTCGGCACTTACCCTAAATTGAGGAGGTCGTTATATTTCAGTTAAGGTGTGTCCCCATATGATCTAAATTGATATTGTTTCATGATGAACCATCTATCTTTTCATATTTGTGCCTGTCTTTCTAAAACAGAAAATGGACACAATTCAATGGATATCAATCAACAAAGAGGTAAGAATATGTTGACGGCTAGCTGTATTGGGTGCAGATGACTGACTGAACTGCTCACTTTGGTGTCTGTGTCTGCAGGTATATAGACGAGGAGGCGTACAAAGGTATGTCTATTGGTATGTTATGCAGATCACATTTACCCTCCTCCTCCCTTACCTCTTCAATGAATATCCCAGAGGCCCACCCAATACAGTTAGCATGCTACATAATCTTACAGCCTACATATTCTTACCTCTTTGTTGATTGATATCCATTGAATTGTGTCCTTTTTCTGTTTCGAAAGATTTGCACAAATATGAAAAGATAAATGGGTATTGTCATAAAACAATATCAATTTAGATCATATAAGGGACTAACCTTACCTTGAAGATATATTTACTTTTTTTCAGTTAAGTGTCTGCACCTGCTGTCCTTTTCAAATTCAAATCCAAATGTTTCAGTTGGGAATTTAGGTTCCTGCAAGAGCCCCCACCAACCAAGGAGGTTCCTTGATGAACCCCACCGCCTTTGGGGTTCTTGGAAGAACCTTTTGGGGGCAATTGTCAGTGCCAAGAACCCTAGGGTTCTTCGACGAAGAAGAACGCTTGTTGAACCCATAATTTTTTTTGGAGTGTACTTTGAAGTTTGTTAAATACCATCACTTACCAATACAGTTAGTAGAAAGAAAACACATCCAGCTACCAGAAAAACAACCCAACAGCACATCAATCAGCAACATTGGTTGTAATCTACTTTTTGAAAAGGTACAGACTCTTCTGATGCAGCACTTTTTAAAAAATTGTCTGAACGGTTAAAACACTTTGATGTTTGGAACAACTTCAAATGTGACATTTGAGAAACGTGGATGAACATCTCATTCTGATGTGAAACTGTGAGAGCTGGTAGAAAGAATCACTATGTAAAGTCTAATGCAGAGGAGGAACAGTCTATTATTGTGGGGGTCTAAAGAGATTCTCCAGTAGTTGTGTATACTTTTTTAGCCAGCAGTTGTGAAAGTAGTGCTCAAATTGCATACTACATCACATATGTACACAACGTCATTGCTCTCTCTCTCTCTCTTGCCACTTGCTAGCTGTCACTCAAATGGCAAGGGTCTGAAGCTCACTAGCTAGAACTCTAATTGCTAGGGGGCTTACCCACGTGTGGGGAAAATGTAGGGATAATGGCAATGCACAGCCACCAGTAAACCGTCACTTTCAAAATGGGGATTTTGTGGCTAATTGACGTAAAACTAATTCCGCTCATAGATTATGCATGTATGAACTACACATTAACCTATCCAGCCCAAAGCAGGAGGTTTATAAAATACTTGTTAGTCACCAAAGTTCCGGAGCATCTCTTTAAGTCATACAAACATGATACAATAGATGTATCGGTCTTGATGAAATGAATGATAACTGAAATATAGGAAACTATAGATTGAAAAAACTAGTGGCACTTATTGCCCCCGACGCAAGGTCCATTTAGCAATGCTCCTCTCCCCATTAGTAGGTATCCTCTTGGCTAATCTCTATTTCCTTTAGTTCATTTATGCACTACAAACACTCTCCTCAAAAGTAGTAGCCTATTCCAGAGATTGCCTACTCCTATGTAGGATGTGACTTGAGAAGCACAATGTGGCTAGTGATTTGTTGGCTCCCTTGGCAACCTCTTGCCTCACGATGGTGACGTCATAAAGCATACTGTATAACTAATGACAGGCAGTGTGATTGGTTATCATTGTGATTCTCATGTGCTTGATGGTAAAGTTGAAGACTAAAAATAAGAACTTTATTTTCCCCGCAAGGGAACTTTGTTTTGGAGTGGTTCAGAAAATAAATAAATAACATAAACATAGTAGGTTAGGCTACACAGCAGCTACACAGTAGCTACCAGGGCGTGCTCTAAGAGCATGTACAGAAAGACTGGCAGGGATATTAACAGTAATTTTCAACCTCTCCTTGTCCCAGTCTGTAATCCCCACATGTTTTAAGAAGACCACAATTATTCCTGTTCCCAAGAACTCTAAGGCTTCATGTCACAATGACTACCGCCCTATAACAGTCAACGTCTGTAATCATGAAGTGATTTGAGAGGCTGGTTATGGCACACAGCAACTCCCTCTTCCCAGAAACCCTAGACCCACTCCAATTTGCGTACCGCTCCAACAGATCCATAGACGACGCAATCTCAATTGCACTCCACACTGCCCTCATCCACCTAGATACTAAGAATACCTATGTGAGAATGCTGTTCATTGACTACAGTTCAGTGTTTGTCCACACACTATTGTCCACTCCAAGCTCGTCAACAAGCTTAGGACTCTGGGACTGAACACCTCCCTCTGCAACTGGATCCTGGACATCCCGACGGGCCGACCTCAGGTAGTGAGGGTAGGCAACATCACATCTGCCACGCTGATCCTCAACACGGGGACCCCACAGGGGTGTGTGCGTTGTCCCCTCCTGTGCTTCATGTTCACCCAGGACTGAGTGGCCATGCACGAATCCAACATCATCATCAAGTTTTCTGACGACACGACGGTGGTAGGCCTGATCACCGGCAACAATGAGATGGCCTACAGGGAGGAGGACGTAAGTGACCTTGCAGGGTGGGGCCCGGAACAACAATCTCTCCCTCAACTTTAGTAAGTCCAAGGAGCTGATGGTGGACTACAGCATTGGCCCTCAAATCCCCCACTGCCTGGTATGGCAATTCAATTTTATTTTTTTTATTTCACATTTATTTAACCAGGTAGGCTAGTTTAGAACAAGTTCTCATTTACAACTACGACCTGGCCAAGAATAAAGCAAAGCAGTTCGACACATACAAGAACACAGAGTTACACATGGAATAAACAAACATACAGTCAATAATACAGTAGAAAAAGTCTATATACAGTGTGTGCAAAAGAGGTAAGATAAGGGAGGAGGCAATGGAATGAGAGTTGTATGGCATTGAAGCTCGTCTAGAGATTAGTTAACACAGTGTCCAAAGAAGGGCCAGAAGTATACAGAATGGTGTCGTCTCTGTAGAGGTGGATCAGAGAATCACCAGCAGCAAGAGCGACATCATTGATGTATACAGAGAAGAGAGTCGGCCCGAGAATTAAACCCTGTGGCAACCCCATAGAGACTGCCAGAGGTCCGGACAACAGGCCCTCTGATTTGACACACTGAACTCTATCAGAGAAGTAGTTGGTGAACTAGGCGAGGCAGTCATTTGAGAAACCAAGACCGTTGAGTCTGCCAATAAGAATGTGGTGATTGACAGATTCGAAAGCCTTGGCCAGGTCGATGAATACGGCTGCACAGTAATGTCTCTTATCGATGACGGTTATGATATCGTTTAGGACCTTGAGCGTGGCTGAGGTGCACCCATGACCAGCTCTGAAACCAGATTGAATAACGGAGAAGGTACGGTGGGATTCGAAATGGTCGGTTATCTGTTTGTTAACTTGGCTTTCGCAAACCTTAGAAAGATAGGATAGATATAGGTCTGTAGCAATTTGGGTCTAGAGTGTCTCCCCTTTGAAGAGGGGGATGATCATGGCAGCTTTCCAATCGTTGGGAATCTCAGACGATACGAAAGAGAGGTTGAACAGGCTAGTAATAGGGGTTGCAACAATTTCAGCAGATCATTTTAGAAAGAGAGGGTCCAGATTGTCTAGCCCGGCTGATTTGTAGGGGTTCAGATTTTGTAGCTATCAGCTATCTGGATTTTGGTGAAGGAGAAATAGGGTAGGCTTGGGCGAGTAGCTGTGGGGGGTGCCGGGCAGTTAACCGGGGTAGCCAGGTTGAAAGCATGGTGGAAAAATGCTTATTGAAATTCTCAATTATAGTGGATTTGTTGGTGGTAAGTGTTTCCTAGGGTTCCAGAACTTTTTTGAGTTTGTGCTAGAGGATGCAAATTTCTGTTAGAAAACGCTAGCCTTAACTTTCCTAACTGCCTGTATATATTGGTTCCTAACTTCCCTGAAGAGTTGCATATCGCGGGGGCTATTCAATGCTAATGCAGTACACCACAGGATGTTTTTTTGTGCTGGTAAAGGGCAGTCAGGTCTGGAGTGAACCAAGGGCCATATCTGTTCCTGGTTCTACATTTTTTGAATGGACATGCTTATTTAAGATGGTGGGGAAAGCACTTTTAAAGAATAACCAGGCATCCTCTACTGAGGGGATGAGGTCAGTATCATTCCAAGATACCCCGGCCAGGTCAAATTAGAAAGGCCTGCTCGCTGAAGTGTTTTAGGAAGCGTTTTACATTGATGAGGGGTGGTCGTTTGAGCGCAGACCAATTACGGATGCAGACAGTGATGGCTGAGATATTGGTTGAAAACAACAGAAGTGTATTTGGAGGGCAAGTTGGTTTGGATGATATCTACGAGGGTGTCCGTGTTTACGAATTTGGGGTTGTACCTAGTAGGTTCATTGATAAATTGTGTGAGATTGAGGGCATGAAGCTTAGATTTCAGGTGGCCGGGGTGTTAAGCATGTCCCAGTTTAGGTCACCTAGCAGCACGAGCTCTGAAGATAGATGGGGGCAATCAATTCACATATGGTGTCCAGGGCACAGCGGGGAGCAGAGGGTGGTCTATAGCAAGCGACAACGGTGAGAGACTTGTTTCTGGAAAGGTGGATTTTTAAAAGTAGAATCTCAAATTGTTTGGGTACAGACCTCGACAGAACTCTGCAGGCTATCTCTGCAGTAGATTGCAACTCTGCCCCCTTTGGCAGTTCTATCTTGGCGGAAAATGTTATAGTTAGGGATGGAAATTTCAAGGTTTTTGGTGGTCTTCCTAAGCCATGATTCAGACATGGCTAAGACATTCGGGTTGGCAGACTGCTGAAGAAGTGAGAGAAAAAAAACTTAGGGAGGAGGCTTCTAATGTTAACATGTATGAAATCAAGGTTTTAACAATTATAGAAGTCAACAAATGAGTGCACCTCAGGGAATAGGAGTGGGGCTAGGCACTGCAGGTCTTGGATTAACCTCTACATCACCAGAGGAAGAGAGGAGGAGATGGATAAGGGTACAGCAATAGCACTTCCCTTGATCATCTTACACTACAGAGGGTAGTGCGGACAGTACTGGGGCTGAGTTCCCTGCCATCCAGGACCTCTATATCAGGCGGTTTGAAAGGAAGGCCCGGAAAGTCTCCAACCACCCAAACCATAGACTGTTCTCTCTGCTTCCACATGGCAAGCGTTACCAGTGCATTGTCTGACACCAATAGGCTCCTGAACAGCTTCTATCCCCATGCCAAAATGACTGCTTAATAGCTAACAATATGCACTGTCTCTATGCACACTCACAGGGCCCTACACAGTTACGCACACTGACACTCCAACACACATACAAACACTCACTCCATCATTTGCACACACACATTTATACTGACTATACACACATCCACTCACATACAATCATCATATACGCTGCTGGTACTCTTCAATCATCAAGTTTGAATTACAAACAAGTGCATTTGTAAGGTGAGCAATTACAATTTCCTACTAAGTTAAAGATGAGACTGCATGTCAAAAATAAAGGAAATGTGTGAAGTTGTATTCAGACTGGTTGTGAGGTTGAACAGTGATAAAAGAGGTTGGAGAACATGTGAAAAGAGAACGAGAAAGTAGAGAGCGAGAGAAATAGAGAGGAAAAGAAGGGTCGAGAGATGTGAAATTCCCTATCAGGTATAGCAGATAACCTGTGTCAGACCTTTTGAGTCTAACATGCCAGAGATGAGACAGCTGTTCTCAGAGCAGGTTTTAGTCTTCAATGTATTACGCACTCACCTCTCTTATTTTCTCCACCGCGGTGGATACAATATAGACAATGACCAGCCACTCCTGAGTGCTGGGCCGGTCCTCCATCTTCACCAGAACAGTGTAGGAGAACAGCATGAGAAAGGCCAGGTAGGACATCTAGACCACACAGTGACAAAGCGTCAGCTCACGGACCAGAGTGAGAACGTCACCAAGACACAGGGATCTAAGTGAGTCTAATCACTGTCATTCGTGTCAGACTGAGGAATATCTTCAACAAAAGGTCTTTGTATAATACGCATGTCCTGAGGCGTAGAAGAGTATAATGATTCCTCCCCTTCCCCCCCCTCGACATATTGCAAACTGTATGGGAGAAATGACCTTGAATAACAGAAGTGGGGTGCTGCTAGCTCACCGTGTGGAACATGAACTTGACGACCGGAGTGTTGTAGAACTCGTACAGCCTCCTGGTCCAGAAGAGACACAGGGTGGTAACGGGTATGACTGTGTCAGCATCGGGGTCTGAGATCCTCTCCCAGCATGCTGACCCCTTCTCCACATCCTGGCCCTCCTTCAGAGCACCACGAGATCATGGCCACGTTCATTAGGGCACACATCAGAAAACGCTTTGCAACGGAAATCAATAATGAGAAAAGTCCCTCCCAATTTCAGTCCATTTCCTACCATTTGATGTCTAATAAAAATGACTCCGGTATCAACATTTAGCATCAATCTCACATTAGAATACCAACCTTGAAGGATTTGAAGGACTGAAATTCAGAGAGACTGGTGTACGGTGTACATTTTGGCACCTTAGTTACTGTATGCCCCTCCTCCTGGGCTGCCTCTGGTCTCCCCGTGTCCCAAATAAACTGCAAAGCCTCCTGGGACTGGGGCACATGGGACATATCCGCCTGGTTCTTAAAGTCTAGTAGCAGGATGGCAGGGGGCATGAGGATGCTCAGGATGATCTGACACACACAAGATTGAGACACATAAACAAAAATCTAATCTGAGGGGTAAACTGTTAGAACAGTACAACATCGACTGATATTACTACACTAGAAATATGTATAGACTAATAGACTTATTAATAGACTAATCATATGAATATACTGATGGACATAAGAACACACATGAACTAATGCTTATTTATGCAGTCATTCAATCTTATCATGGGGAAAGAACATCGAGGTGCACTGGTTTTACATTACTTTCCAGGATCTTAAAAGGAGACAAGGTGCCTGGAACACTCAAACTGTCGGCCCTTGGGCCAGATACATCCCATGAACTGATTTAATGCGATCTGTGGTTGTCTTAGTAAGTACGGCCCGTGGCTTTTGAGGGCAAGGCAATACCGGGTGGCCCTCCAGACCTTGTTGAAGACCAAATGAGTTTGAGACCCTCACTTTGAACCAGGAGTTCTTCCTCATGTTGAGGCGGCCGGTCCACAGGTCGGTGAGCAGCATCTGGGTGCAGGAGTGGGAGACGAAGGGGCGGAGCCGGGAGGACACGGCCATCTGCAGGCAGGTGAAGTGGCTCCAGGCCTCCATCTCCGAGGTCAGCAACTTCATGGCCATGCGCTCGTTCTGCCTGAAGGCATTGTCCAGCACGTCTACAGCCAGTTGACCAAAGTCCCTGCGGCCAACCATGCCACCACACACGAACATTGATAAACACAGACCGGAAAACACACACTCATAAACATAGTAATATACACACACAACCACAAAAGTCCACTCTGCTGAAACAACATACACAAAACCCCAGAGACACACTACTACTAAACAAACATTTCAAGATGTGTATAAGGAAAGACTGACAGCGAGTAGGTTTTGAGTTGCTCCGCTGTGGTGTCATCCATGTTGCTTTGCTTAGCCTCGTGGGCCATGGCGCGGTACAGCTTACAAGCCACAGTAGCCCGGACCATGGCCTCCTCCCCATGCTGCCACAGGAACAGCGCCATCTGCTGGCGCCTCTGCAGCACGGCCCACACAAACAGGTCGTTGAAGTTGAACACTACCAGAGAAGAGTCGCCCAGCTTGGAGCTCTGCTGCTGGGCTTCCTTCGGGTCCCTGTGGACCATGGATCTCTCCTGGAGAGAAAGGAGGGAGGGGAGAGGCGGCCAGCCAATGAGAATACTAATGCACATGGGGTATTTGTAGCCACAGAATATACTAGCAATCAATAGCCTGTGTGTGTGTGTGTGTGTGTGTGTGTGTGTGTGTGTGTGTGTGTGTGTGTGTGTGTGTGTGTGTGTGTGTGTGTGTGTGTGTGTGTGTGTGTGTGTGTGTGTGTGTGTGTGTGTGTGTGTGTGTGTGTGTGTGTGTGTGTGTGTGTGTGTGTGTGTGTGTGTGTGTGTGTGTGTGTTTCAGTGTGTGAGTGGAGACAAGTGTCTTTAAAAGACTGCATTTGTAGGTGAAAAGTTAGCGTAGTCCCAGATCAGTTTGTTCTTGTCCCAGATCTCTCACAGACCTTGCGTTTGTAGGGCTGAGCAGTGTGGAAGACAGGTTTGCATGACGGACTGTTGTTAGGGGTTTGGGGTGGGTGAAGGGTGCAGGCTTCCCCGTTTGGTCCGGGGTCCTGAACTATCCTGTCCAGTCCAGTGTCCTGGAAATGATGGCCACTCAAATCAGTGCAAAGTGAAATGTACACCAGGTTACATTTCAAAATAAAAAATAACAAACAAAAACGAATACAGCTATATTATTGGTGTCCATTTTTACAACTGCTTGACGGCCAAGGGTGATATCTTGCCCTGCGTGTACAGCATACAGACATTTAACACGGGCTGTGTTATAGACCAACTTCATTGTAGTCACACTGCATGCAACATTCAATGGCTGTGTGCCATGCTATCGACTGAGTAGTGGGGCTACACATTACTATGGTTGTGTTCCTCTGCCAAGACGTTGCTGACGCATGCCAGATCTTACAACACCTGGATAGGTATTATATGTAGGCTGATGAAAAACTTGAAATATCCTTATTCATGTCACTGAGGGAGAGAGGGGAATGTAGAACATTACATTCTGTCAGAATATTCTATTGCTAGACATCAGGCATCCTATGGAAGGAGAATGGCCACAGTCTGGTACAAGTCACGACAGCCGTGAGTTGAGGAGAAGTGGGGACATAGGTCAGATGAAGTGAGGAAGAACAGATATCACTAAAGTTATGTCCAGCACAGAGGTGTATTGGCTGTTCAGAGATGTAATGAGGAGTCTCAACATAAGGAAGAAGGGTTAAATACCAGGGCTTGTGTGAATATATCTTGGTCTGCTCAGCTGTCTGACCCTTTGGGGGAATAAACTTGGTTTGAGCTTTAACAATCGTGGGTGAGTTTCTACTCAGTTCATTTAGAACCTAACAAGGCCAATCAGCTAGCCACATCACACACTGAGTATACAACACCTGTTCTTTCCATGACATAGACTGACAAGGTGAACCCAGGTGAAAGCTATGATTCCTTATTGATGTCACTTGTTAACTCCACATCAATCAGTGTAGATGAAGGGGAGGAGACAGGATAAATAACCATTTTTAAGCCTTGAGACAATTGAGACATGGATTTTGTATCTGTGCCATTCAGAGGGTGAATGGGCAAGAAAAAAGTGCCTTTGAACGGATTATGGTAATAGGTGCCAGGCCCAGGTGCACCGGTTTGTGTCATGAACTGCAACGCTGCTGGGTTTGTCACACTCAACAGTTTCCTGTGTGTATCAAGAATGGTCCACCACCCAAAAAAAACATCCAACCAACTTCACACAACTGTGGGAAGCATTGGAGTCGACATGGGCCAGAATCCCTTGGGGAACACTTTCGATATGTCCAGACAAATTGAGGCTGTTCTGTGGTCAAAAGGGAGGGGTGCAACTCAATATTAGGAAGGTTCCTAATGTTTTGAATACACAGTGTACGTTATAGCAATACGGTGCCCGACGGCACAGTCGATGACTTGACACGCAAACATTGGTTGATGCATGCAACGTCTGAGCAGAGGAACTCCACCTATATCGTATGATGCGGTCAGTTTATAGGACTAGGTTAAACACCTATCCAGACGCTGTGACATCTGGCAGGCAACTGCAAAATAGTTGGCCTGAAACGCGACCATGGTCACTTACCATGCAGTGGGCGTGTAAGTGGTTATAGTAGGCCCGGAAGTGTTTCCGTGTGTATGTGCTCCGATAGGCTCCTCCTATCAGATACTCAATCACCTGCCCCACGTCTATGAGGGAGACTCTGTATCCTTTGGGTATATGGTTCTACACACAAATGCACACACACGCACAAAAACACACGTGCACACACCCATAAATATTTCCACACACAAATACTATAGAAACACACATAGGAAAACCTTACATTTTCCCCAATGTTGCATGTTCAACCATATTCACCTGTTTCACATCTTCCACAAGGTGATGGAGGAAATTGTCTGTTGGTCCCTGTTGCTATAAAAAATGATTAATTATCCACAATCAACTCAGAAACAACCAAATGCCAGCCAGAATAATACTTAAATGGCTAGTTTTCTGGATTATAATACATTTGTTCCTACGGAATGAATTTTATATGATCATATATGGTGTTACTTGTCTCTTTATGGAGCTACATCATTTAGAACGTTATGAATTATTGAATATTGTTTATGACTGTAAATATCATCCACAGCTGGACTCATGACAAAGAGCTATGTGATCTACAAAACATTTTCAAACAGTGGGAAAACCAAACAACCAAAGAGATACTTACACTGTATTACTGTGATTGCAAAAGAAACCATTGTTATGGCAATTATGGTATATGAGTAAGCTGACAACCAATGTAGTGTCAATATGACAACACAGAATTGCTTCTTTATGTACAGCATACAATATATTGTAACTCGTAAATACAGAGCTGAAAAGGCGATAAGAGAGAAAGTGATTAAGTCATTACCGTGTTATAGAGCTCTTCCAGACGTGAAACGGTCAGGAAGCGGTTCATGGACATACCATTGTCGATCAACAGTTTGACAAAGCCAACCCGGTCCATTATGAGAGCATCCAGCATGGCCTGCTCCAACGAGCCAACCTGACAGACAACAACCACCACCATCAAGCATGACTGTCATACCATCAAACACAGCAGTTCCATTTTACTTTCTGAATACAATTTTTTTTTATTTTTAAGAATCAACATAAAATCAATGACACTGGGCAGCTTTGCCCTGGCTGCCTCCTTGTCTGTGTTACCTGCCAGTACTGGCCGTACACTTGGATGTGTTTGTTAGCCACGTCTGCTCTGTCCCAAGCCAGAGCCGTACCGAGCTGCTCCGCTGGAGATGACTTGGTACCTGTCAATTGTCACAAAATCTGTTAACGACTGTGGGCCGATCCTAACGCAACATCCGCCCTGCCTAACTCACAATTTTAAAGATCACGTGTAGATTTATTGTACATTTGTGTGAACTCATATTTCAAGTTAGGATTCAGCCCTGAGAACACATAGAACAGGCACGACTAGGGCTGCTATGGTGACCGTATTACCGCTCACCGGCAGTGATTCCATGCGACTGTTAAGTCACAGTCTCCTCCAAGCTCTGATGCTGCTGATGGTCGTTAGTAGCCTACAAAACTTGCTAACTGCCTGGTACTCAGCACTCTATTGTACCTCTAATCACTCTGACCTTTCCAATAGTTAATGCAATTCCGTGAGAAAACAAAGTTTTGATGGCCTCTATTAAAATGAGGAGGATCCCCTCAGCTTTCTATAGGCTAGGCCAACTATATTTATTTCTCAACTTTCCTAATATTAAGCACATTGTTTCTCTTTACAACAGGTTTACAGCCTACCTGGCTGGCATGAAAACGAACCATGGGAAAAGTGTCATCCATTCCCTATTTAAGAGCATAAATGATATGTATTTTTTCCCCTGCCCCTGTTTCGAAACAGGAGCATGATAATGGTCAATTCGAAATCAAAACAAATTTCACAGATATATTATTTAGTATAAACTCAGCAAAAAAAGAAACGTCCTCTCACTGTCAACTACGTTTATTGTCAGCAAACTTAACATGTGTAAATATTTGTATGAACATAACAAGATTGAACAAGTGAGACATAAACTGTACAAGTTCCACAGACATGTGACTAACAGAAATGGAATAATGTGTCCCTGAACAAAGTGGGGGTTAAAATCAAAAGTACCAGTCAGTATCTGGTGTGGACACCAGCTGCATTAAGTACTGCAGTGCATCTCCTCCGCAAAGACTGCACTAGATTTGCCAAGTTTTTGCGGTGAGATGTTACCCCACTCTTCCACCAAGGCACCTGCAAGTTCCTGGGGGGAATGGCCCTAGCCCTCACCCTCCGATCCAACAGGTCCCAGACGTGCTCAATGGGATTGAGATCCGGGCTCTTCGCTGGCCATGGCAGAACACTGACATTCCTGTCTTGCAGGAAATCACGCACAGAACGAGAAGTATGGCTGGTGGCATTGTCATGCTGCAGGCTCATGTCAGGATGAACCTGCAGGAAGGATACCACATGAGGGATGTCGTCCCTGTAACACACAGAGTTGAGATTGCCTACAATGACAACAAGCTCAGTCCGATGATGCTATGCCACATCACCCCAGACCATGACGGACCCTCCACCTCCAAATCGATCCTGCTCCAGAGTACAGGCATCGGTGTAACGCTCATTCCTTCGACAATAAACGCAAATCCGACCATCATGCCTGGTGTGACGACCCTCCCACTCTGTCTGCCGTATTCTTTCTCTGCTCGTTTTCCTTATTAGGATGTCAGTGGGCGGAGCCGGGAGGGTCGGCAGCGACATGGGCCCAAGGTGTGTTCCGGGATAAATACACCTCTTCCTCATTCATTGAGGAGACTCTCTCCATGCAGACACACTGATAGAGTTTGGTTGTGGCATTTTTGTGGCCAGTTTGTTTGTTTGCTTTGGCACCTTTCAACACCCCTCCTTATCACATTTATGCACGCAAACACTCACACTACTGATTACTGACTACACACATCATTGTTAATTGTATTTAGTTTACTTCCGTTAATAAATATATTTTGTTATTCCTTATTTTATTCCACTTTGTCTCCCTTTTTGTTTCGGGCTTTGAGCCAGTTGGTGACAAGTGGGGGCTCGTTCCAGGATCATAAGGTTGGTTCCTAGACATTTTGGCGTATAGCACTTTGTTGCGTTATGAAGGACTAACACTAGTGTCGTTGGGCTTACTAGTATGTGTGTTGTGTTTGGGAGAAAACGTGGAGTTAATGTTTGAGAATTCTGTAGGTGCTTTGTTTGCATCGTTTGTTACCCCTTGTTTGAGTTGTAATGTTTGGTAACCAATATTGGTTGCCTTTGTTTGTTTGGTAAACTTGCCACTGTAGTGGATAGTTGGTTGTGTGTTGCGTTGGAGAGAGCACACTAGTTAGTTTCCAGGCCTCTGCCCAGGCTGGAAACTCTTGCTCTACTCGCTGTTTGGACATCGGTTTGAGGAGGTGAATACAATTGGCTGTGTTCCTCAGTGGGAGATTTGGGTAGGGTAGTGACACTTACTACCCGGAGCTATAGCCTTTCTTCTTACCCTGTTAGGCTTAGCGACGTGTTTCACTTTGGAATACGTTGGGCATGGTTATTTTGTTTGTTATTTTTGTGTGGTGTCTGTGGACTGAGCAGTTGTCTCGGTGGCACATCCTTGGCTTGTGGGAATCTGCCAGTGCGCTGGGTGTTTTTTTCCCCCCCTTGCCAGCTGGCTACATTGCGTAATTACCCAACGAAAATCAGCACAAAGACTAGGGTTGAGTTATTGTAGGTTTTGGGGAAGCTCCATATAAATCTCATCTCTCTTCTGTGGTGCCCAGTGTGATTGTCATTTCTCTTGTGGTCCGGTCTGGTGTGCTCAGCAGTGGGAGAAGAGCTAGATTTATTTTTTTGTATTTACTTGTGACTATAGCGTCTTACGTAGACAAATGTATTCGCTTTCCATCAGAGGAACTGTTAGAATTATGTACTAAAGAACAGCTTGAAGATTGAAGATCACTGAACACTACAAGGTTGAAATTAGTGATAAACATGAAAAAAATTATGTTAGGTTGATATTGAAGGCCAATTTGATGGAGAGTGGTATTCTTGAAGTCACCACTGGGGCAGCCTCTGCCGAGGACTCGCCATCTCCCCGTAACGTTACAATGGCCACCCCATCTGTTAGACCCAGTGGTCTGTCTTTTGAACAGAAGATAGAGCTGCTTCTGTTGCAGCTAGAGCATGATCGTGTGAAGTATGAAATATAATTGGCATTTAAACAAGATTTGGAGCTTGATGATCGGGAAAGTTTGAAATGGAATTGGAATTGAAACAGGATTTGAAGCGTGCTAAAATCAAGAGCGCTAGAGTTGTTTAGGGAAAGAAAGCTCTCAGGGGAGTGTTTGCTCTGGAAGGTGACACAGATTTACCTAGGGGTCACTCCTCTTTCGGTCGTGCCCCGGACACATTTGATATTGTTGGGAACTTACGGTTGTTGCCAAAATTTAATGAGAAGGACCCTGAGACATTTTTTGTTGTTGTTTGAGAGCGTGTTGCTGACGCTAGGAGTTGGCCTGATTCTGACCGCACTTTAATGTTGCAGTGCGTGTTGACTGGTAAAGCGCAGGAAGCATATTCAGCTCTTAGTGTCAGTTATGATGAGGTTAAAATGGCTGTGTTACAGATTTACGAATTGGTTCCTGAGGCTTACCGCCAACGATTTAGAACTTAAAAAAGGGATAATAAACAGACTCATGTTGAGTTTGCGCAAGAGTTATCTTCACAGTTTAATTGCTGGTGTTCCGCCTCTGCAGTTATGACTTTTCAAGGGCTGTGTGATCTGATTATGCTAGAGCAATTTAAGGACACAATGCCTGATCATATAGCCGCGTACATTAACGAACGAAAAGTAAAGACTGTCGCTGAAGCTGCGGTTTTGGAGGACGAGTAAGTTTTGACTCACAAAAGTGTCTTTGCAGAGCCCCGTATTCGGAGTGAATGGGGGCGTTCGGAGAGATTTGGGCCTCGCTCACGGAGATACTCTTGTTCACGGGCAGAGTTTCATTCAACTAGGGTTGCGCCTGACTCCCGTGGTAAAGCTGACTTTGGTCAAGAGTGTCATTACTGTCATGGTTCAGGTCATTGGAAAAACGAAGGTCCAGTTCTCAGGGCTAGGGGTAAATTCAGTACTTGCGCTTATGTTAAATCTAAGCCTGCGGCGTTAGCAGCGCCTGTCCCACATCAGTTCACTCCTGACACACTGTCTCATGCTCAGGGGCATGTGAAAGTCAATATTGACCCAGACTATTTACCTTTCATCACAGAGGGTGTTGTGTCGATGTTAGGAAGTAACGACCTTGTGCCAGTGAAGATCCTGAGAGAGACAGAGGTGCCTCTGAGTCGTTTGTGTTGGAGTCTGTGTTACCCTTCTCTGCTGAGACTGATTCAGGGAATAGTGTTCTAATTAGGAGAATAGGTTTGAACACTGTCAGTTCCATTGCATAAACTGATGTTGGATTGTGAACTGGTGAAAGGTGAGGTTGTTGTGGGGGTGCGTCCTTCGTTGCCCATTGAGGGTATCGACGTTATCCTTGGGAATAACTTGGCTGGTGAGCGTGTATGGCCTGTCGTGTTTCATCTCTAGTGGTTTCCACTAAGCCGTCATTTGTAGGGATTCCTGATGAGAGTGCGCAGAGTTTCCCAGAGGCGTTCTCTGCGTGTGCAGTGTCACGTTCTATGAGCCGTGGCGACCTGGTCACTGCGCCAGCTAACGAGAATACCACAAAGAAGTTTGTTACTGCTTTCCCTGTTATCCCGTTATCTGTATCCCCCTCCGATATAATCAAGGAGCAACGGACTGACTCCACATTAGAAGAGTTGAGTGACCAAATTGTGCCTGTGGAACAGTTGGGAGATGTCGCCCATGTCTATTTTATCCAAGCGGATGTCCCGATGAGAAAGTGGGTGTCTCATGGTAGTTGTTTTTTGGGGGAGGTGATTAGTCAGGTTGTTGTACCTGTTAAGCTTCGTGAGTTGGTGTGGACAACATCCCACAACGACGTTGCTGGACATATGGTTGTGAGGAAAACCTACAATCGCATACTAAGACATTTCTTTTGGCCTAGGTTAATGTTATGGGATTTTGATGAATAATTACTAAATTATAACTAAACAGAATACTACTATGTTACTGTATGGACGTATGAATCTTATTATAATCATAATACTGAATGTAATGTGTAGTTTTTGTCCAGAATTAGGACTGTCTGTTCCTTGTTAGAAACGAATGGAGCTATCGTCAGACTGGCTGGAATGCTGTGTTCCTTACAGGACATTCTGTCCCTACCAGGGAGGGGAGAGACCTTGGGCTTGTTGTAGATTGTTTAACAGGTGGCATACAATGTGGGAAGGCTTGTGAACTATATTGCCATTGTATCGGAGAGAAGGAGGAGCAGCATTCAAAACGCTATGACAAAATATGATATAAACCAATGTACATTGTATTATGATCAGTACTCTCGAGAATAAACACTATTGATTAATTCTGAGACTGGTCTCTGTCCATTTTATGCAAATAAGTATCTTACAAATTCTTAGAAATGGGCAGAGTGTTTTAATTGAATTGGTTGATGAACATATAGGAATAAAAGTTCTTTAACAGTTAAAGAGAGATGTTTCTGAGTTCATCAAAACTTGTCAGACCTGTCAATTAACTGGTAAACCTAATCAAGCTATTAAGCCGGTACCACTGTTTCCTATTCCTGTACTCAGCCAACCCTTTGAGTATCTGATTGTTGACTGTGTTGGTCCTTTGCCTCGTTCTAAAAGGGGTAGTAGCTACCTTTTCACTGTGATGTGTCTAACCACTAGGTTTCCTGCTGCCTATCCTCTCCGTTCTATCACGACTAAGTCTGTGCTAAAAGCTTTGACTCAGTTTATTTCACTGTTTGGAATCCCTAAGGTCATTCAGGGTGATCAAGGATCTAATTTCACCTTTAATCTGTTTGGTCAGGTTCTCCAACAGCTCCATATTAAACATAATTTGTCTAGTGCCTATCACGCGCAGTCAAGGAGCGCTGGAACGTTTCCATCAGCTTATGGTACTGAGATGGATTGTGACAAGGGGTTGCCTTGGTTAGCCGCTAGGGAGGTTTCACAGGAAAGTACGGGTTTCAGTCCAAATTACCTTTAGACATAGGGTGCGTGGACTTCTATCTGTTCTCCAGGATGACTGGAAGTCTCCCGAGACCCCTCAGTCCCTGGTATCTTATGTGTGTGATTTTGCCTGTACGCCTGTATGCCGCTGGTGAAATGGCTAACGAGAAGCTATCATATTCACAGGAGAGGATGAAGGGCATATTTGATCGGTGAACTGAGCCTCGTCACTTTAGTCCAGGTGACCAGGTTCTTGCTCTGCTGCCAATTGTTGGTTCTCCTTTTCAAGCCAAGTTTCAAAGTCCATATACGGTTGTGCGCCAGGGCACTGACCAAAACTACCTAGTTGCCACTCCACCTTGGCACCTTTCAACACCCCTCATTATCACATGTATGTATGCAAACACTCACTTACACTACTGATTACTGACTACATACATCATTGTTAATTGTATTTAGTTTACTTCTATTAATAAATATATTTTGTTATTCCTTATCTCCGCTTTGTCTCCCTTCTAGTTACGAACTTCGAGCCGGTTCGTGACACCTGGTAAGACAAAACCGTGACATGTCAGTGACTAGCACTTTTTGCCAGTCCTGTCTGGTCCAGCAATGGTGGGTTTGTGCCCATAGGTGACGTTGTTGCCAGTAATGTCTGGTGAGGACCTGCCTTACAACAGGCCTACAAGCCCTCAATCCAGCCTCTCTCAGCCAATTGCGGACAGAATGAGCACTGATGGAGGGATTGTGCTTTCCTGGTATAACTCAGGCAGCTGTTGTTGCCATCCTGTACCTGTCCCGCAGGTGTGATGTTCGGATGTACCCATCCTGTGCAGGTGTTGTTACACATGGTCTGCCACTGCGAGGACGATCAGCTGTCTGTCCTGTCTCCCTGTAGCGCTGTCTTAGGCGTCTCACAGTACGGACATTACAATTTATTGCCCTGGCCACATCTGCAGTCCTCGTGCCTCCTTGCAGCATGCCTAAGGCACGTTCACGCAGATGAGCAGGGACCCTGGGCATCTTTCTTTGGTGTTTTTCAGAGTAGAATGGCCTTAGTATCCTAAGTTTGCATAACTGTGACCTTAATTGCCTACCGTCTGTAAAATGTTAGTGTCTTAACGACCGTTCCACAGGTGCATGTTCATTAATTGTTTATTGGACAAGCATGGGAAACAGTGTTTAAACCCTTTACAATGAAGATCTGTAAAGTTATTTGGATTTTTACTAATTATCTTTGAAAGACAGGGTCCTGAAAATGGGGAGTTTTTTTGTTGTTGCTACATTTATGTAAAGACCAGATTAAATCAATAATAGTCTGATGGGCGGCAATATTAGCCTATCACTTGTGAATACACTATATGACCAAAAGTATGTGGACACCTGCTTATTGAACATCTCATTCCAACATCATGGGCATTAATGTGGATTTGTTCACCCCTTTGCTGCTATAACAGCCTCCACTCTTCTGCAAAGGCTTTCCACGAGATGTTGGAACATTACTACAGGGACTTGCTTCCATTCAGCCACAAGAGCATTAGTGAGGTCGGGCACTGATGTTGGGCGATTAGGCCTGGCTCGCAGTCGGCGTTCCAATTCATCCCAATGGGGTTGAGGTCAGGGCTCTTAGCAGGCCAGAGTTGTTCCACACCAATCTTGACAAACCATTTCTGTATGAACCTCACTTTGTGCACGGGAAATGGCCTTCCCCAAACTGTTGCCACAAAGTTGGAAGCACAGAATCATCTAGAATGTCATTGTATGCTGTAGTGTTAAGGTTTCCTTTCATTTACATTTACATTTAAGTCATTTAGCAGACGCTCTTATCCAGAGCGACTTACAAATTGGTGCATTCACCTTATGACATCCAGTGGAACAGCCACTTTACAATAGTGCATCTAAATATTTTAGGGGGGAGAAGGATTACTTATCCTATCCTAGGTATTCCTTAAAGAGGTGGGGTTTCAGGTGTCTCCGGAAGGTGGTGATTGACTCCGCTGTCCTGGCGTCGTGAGGGAGTTTGTTCCACCATTGGGGGCCAGAGCAGCGAACAGTTTTGACTGGGCTGAGCGGGAACTGTACTTCCTCAGTGGTACGGAGGCGAGCAGGCCAGAGGTGGATGAACGCAGTGCCCTTGTTTGGGTGTAGGGCCTGATCAGAGCCTGGAGGTACTGAGGTGCCGTTCCCCTCACAGCTCCGTAGGCAAGCACCATGGTCTTGTAGCGGATGCGAGCTTCAACTGGAAGCCAGTGGAGAGAGCGGAGGAGCGGGGTGACGTGAGAGAACTTGGGAAGGTTGAACACCAGACGGGCTGCGGCATTCTGGATGAGTTGTAGGGGTTTAATGGCACAGGCAGGGAGCCCAGCCAACAGCGAGTTGCAGTAATCCAGACGGGAGATGACAAGTGCCTGGATTAGGACCTGCGCCGCTTCCTGTGTGAGGCAGGGTCGTACTCTGCGGATGTTGTAGAGCATGAACCTACAGGAACGGGCCACCGCCTTGATGTTAGTTGAGAACGACAGGGTGTTGTCCAGGATCACGCCAAGGTTCTTAGCGCTCTGGGAGGAGGACACAATGGAGTTGTCAACCGTGATGGCGAGATCATGGAACGGGCAGTCCTTCCCCGGGAGGAAGAGCAGCTCCGTCTTGCCGAGGTTCAGCTTGAGGTGGTGATCCGTCATCCACACTTCAATGGAACTAAGGGGCCAACCATGAAAAACAGCCCCAGACCATTATTCCTCCTCCACCAAAATTTACAGTTGGGACTATGCATTGGGGCAGGTAGCATTCTCGTGGTCTACGCCAAACCCAGATTAGTATGTTGGACTACCAAATGGTGAAGCGTGATTCGTCACTTCAGAAAAAGTGTTTCCACTGTTCCAGAGTCAAATGGCGGCGAGCTTTACTCCACTCCAGCTGACGCTTGGCATTGCGCATGGTGATCTTAGACTTGTGGAAACCCATTTCTTGAAGCTCCTGACGAACAGTTATTGTGCTGACTTTGCTTCCAGAGGCAGTTTGGAACTCGGTAGTGAGTGTTGCAACCGAGAACAGACGATTTTTACACGCTTCAGCACTCGGCAGTCCTGTGTATATGCCCCCTCAAGCCGATACCATGACGGCCCTCAAGGAACTTCACTGGACTTTATGCAAACTGGAAACCATATATCCTGAGGCTGCATATATTGTAGCTGGGGATTTTAACAAGGCAAATTTGAGAAAAAGGCTACCTAAATTCTTTCAGCATATCGACTGTAGCTCTCGCACTGGAAAAACACTGGACCATTGTTACGCTAACTTACGCGATGCATACAAGGCCCTCCCTTGCCCTCCTTTTGGCAAATGTGACCACGACTCCATTTTGCTCCTCCCTTTCTATAGGCAGAAACTCAAACAAGAAGAACCCGTGCTAAAGAGTATTCAACACTGGTCTGACCAATCGTAATCCACGCTTCAAGATTGTTTTGATCACACGGACTGGGATTTGTTCTGGGTAGCCTCAGAGAATCATATCGATGTATACATTGATTCGGTGAGTGAGTTTATAAGGAAGTGTATAGGAGATGTTGTACCCACTGTGACTATTACAACCTACCCTAACCAGAAACCGTGGATAGATGGCAGCATTTGCTCAAAACTGAAACCGCCTACCACCACATTTAACCATGGCAAGGTGACTGGGAATGTGGCAGAATACAAACACAGTAGTCATTCCATCCGCAAGGCAATCAAACAAGTAAAATGTCAGTATAGAGACAAAGTGGAGTCACAAATCAACGGCTCAACACAAGACGTATGTGGGAGGGTCTAAATACAATCACGGACTCCGAAAAGAAAACCAGCCACATCGCGCACACCGACATCTTGCTTCCAGACAAACTAAACACCTTCTTTGCCCGCTTTGAGGATAATACAGTGCCACCGACGCGGCCCACTACCACGGACCTCCTTCTCCTTGGCCGACATAAGACATTTAAACGTGTTAACCCTCGCAAGGTTACCGGCCCAGGAAGCATCCCTAGCCGCATCCTCAGACCAGCTTGCTGGTGTGTTTACGGACATATTCAATCTCTCCCTATCCCAGTCTGCTGTCCCCACATGCTTCAAGATGGCCACCATTGTTCCTGTACCCAAGAAGGCAAAGGTAATTGAACTAAATGACTATCGCCCCGTAGCACTCACTTCAAGTGCTTTGAGAGACTAATCAGGGATCATGTCACCTCCACCTTACCTGTCTCCCTAGACCTACTTCAATTTGCTTACCGCCCCAATAGATCCACAGATGATGCAATCACCATCACACTGCACACTGCCCTATCCCATCTGGACAAGAGGAATACCTATGTAAGAATGCTGTTCATTGACTATTGCGCAGCATTCAACACCATAGTACTCTCCAAGCTCATCATTAAGCTTGAGGCCCTGGGTCTCAACCCAGCCCCCAGGTGGTGAAGGTTGGAAACAACATCTCCACTTCGCTGATCCTCAACACTGGGTCCCCACAAGGATGCATACTCAGCCCCCTCCTCTACTCCCTATTCACCCATGACTACATGGCCATGCACGTCTCCAACTCAATCATCAAGTTTGCAGATGACACAACAGTAGTAGGCTTGATTACCAACAATGACGAAACAGCCTACAGGGAGGAGGTGAGGGCTCTCGGAGTGTGGTGTCAGGAAAATAACCTCACACTCAACGTCAACAAAACAAAGGAGATGATTGTGGACTTCAGAAAACAGCAGAGGGAGCACCCCCCTATCCACATCGACTGGACAGCAGTGAAGAAGGTGGAAAGTTTTAAGTTCCTCTGTGTACATATCACTTACATACTGAAATAGTCCACCCACACAGTCAGTGTGGTGAAGAAGGCGCAACAACACCTCTTTAACCTCAGGAGGCTGAAGAAATTTGTATTGTCACCTAAAACCCCCACAAACATTAGAGATGCACAATTGAGAGCATCCTGTCGGACTGTATCACCGCCTGGTACGGAAACTGCACCACTCACAACCGCAGGCCTCTCCAGAGGGTGGTGCGGTCTGCATAATGCATCACCGGGGGTAAACTACCTGCCCTCCAGGACACCTACAGCACCTGATGTCGAAGGAAGGCCAAAAAGATCACCAAGGACAACAACCACCCGAGACGCTGCCTGTTAACCCCGCTATCATCCAGAAGGCGAGGTTAGTACAAAGCTGGGACCGAGAGACTTAGAAACTATTTTTTATCTCAAGCCATCACTAGCACAGAGAGGCTGCTACCTGAATACAGTCTTGAAATCATTAGCCACTTTAATAAATGGAACACTTGTCACTTTAATAATGGCACTTTAATCATTTTTATTTATCTTGCACTACTCATCTCATATATACAGTGGGGAGAACAAGTATTTGATACACTACAAAGCATGTAGACATCTGTAATGTCTATCATAGGTACACTTCAACTCTGAGAGACTGAATCTAAAACAAAACTCCAGAAAATCACATTGTATGATTTTTATGTAATTAATTTGCATTTTATTGCAGACTTAAGTATTTGATCACCTACCAACCAGTAAGAATTCCGGCTCTCACAGACCTGTTAGTTTTTCTTTAAGAAGCCCTCCTGTTCTCCACTCATTACCTATATTAACTGCACCTGTTTGAACTCGCTACCTGTACAAAAGACACCTATCCACACACTCAATCAAACAGACTCCAACCTCTCCACAATGGCCAAGACCAGAGAGCTGTCTAAAGAAATCAGGGCTAAAATTGTAGACGTGCACAAGGCTGGGATGGGCTACAGGACAATAGGCAAGCAGCTTGGTGAGAAGGCAACAACTGTTGGCGCAATTATTAGAAAATGGAAGAAGTTCAAGATGACGGTCAATCACCCTCGGTCTGGGGCTCCATGTAAAATCTCACCTTGTGGGGCATCAATGATCATGAGGAAGGTGAGGGATCAGCCCAGAACTACACGGCAGGACCTGGTCAATGACTTGAAGAGAGCTGGGACCACAGTCTCAAGGAAAATTAGTAACACACTACACCGTCATGGATTAAAATCCTGCAGCGCACGCAAGGTCCCCCTGCTCAAACCAGCGCATGTTCAGGCCCGTCTGAAGTTTGCCAATGACCATCTGGATGATCCAGAGGAGGAATGGGAGAAGGTCATGTGGTCTGATGAGACAAAAATAGAGCTTTTTGGTCTGAACTCCACTCGCCGTGTTTGGAGGAAGAAGGATGAGTACAACCCCAAGAACACCATCCCAACCGTGAAGCATGGAGGTGGAAACATCATTCTTTGGGGAAGCTTTTCTGCAAAGGGGACAGGATGACTACACCGTATTGAAGGGAGGATGGATGGTGCTATGTATCACAAGATCTTGGCCAACAACCTCCTTCCCTCAGTAAGAGCATTGAAGATGGGTCGTGGCTGGGTCTTCCAGCATGACAATGACCAGAAACACACAGCCAGGGCAACTAAGGCTCCGTAAGAAGCATTTCAAGGTCCTGGAGTGGCCTAGCCAGTCTCTGGACCTGAACCCAATAGAACATCTTTGGAGGGAGCTAAAAGTCCGTATTGCCCAGCGACAGCCCCGAAACCTGAAGGATCTGGAGAAGGTCTGTATGGAGGAGTGGGCCAAAATCCCTGCTGCAGTGTGTGCAAACCTGGTCAAGAACTACAGGAAACGTATGATCTCTGCAAACAAAGGTTTCTGTACCAAATATTAAGTTCTGCTTTTCTGATGTATCAAATACTTATGTCATGCAATAAAATGCTAATTAATGACTTAAAAATCATACAATGTGATTTTCTGGATTTTTGTTTTAGATTCCGTCTCTCACAGTTGAAGTGTACCTATAATCAAAATGACAGACCTCTGCATGCTTTGTAAGTAGGAAAGCCTGCAAAATCGGCAGTGTATCAAATACTTGTTCTCCCCATTGTATATATATATATATATACATGTGTGTGTGTGTGTGTATGTATGTATGTATATATATATATATATATATATATACTGTATTCTATACTGTCTATCTTAGCCTATGCCGCTCTGACATTGCTCATTCCTTTCCTTAGATTTGTGTGTATTAGGTATTTGTTGTGGAATTGTTAGATATTGCTGCACTGTCGGAACTAGAAGCATAAGCATTTCACTACACTCGCAATATCATCTGCTAACCATGTATATGTGACCAATAAAATTTTATTTTATTTTATTTGAAAATGTTTGTTGATGCTAGTGGTTGTAGTAATTTGAGATCTATCGGATCCCACAACTGTCCCAGACTATGTTTGGAATATTTATTTATCGCACAGAAGGACATGTTGACCAGTAGAATAGGTCAACTTTTGTACTATTGAGGATAGTAGATTGACATGGGCCAGTGCTTTTGCTGTTCGTTAGGCCTACTCATCTTGTTGGCTGACAAAAAGTAAATATGGACAGTTCCTCCAACACCTTCAATATGCACCTCAGAATTAGATAAGGGCGCTCGCAGTTGCATCTCTAATTTGTCTGTCTTCACTTGTAGCCTGTGAGAAGGACCTGGGATGCCTGCGAGAAGGACCCTATCATGTGAAGGGTATTGGCTAATAAGAATTGAGATATCTGAGAGAGCCATGTGAGTGAGAGGTGCTTTGGGGCAAGCAGCCGGGAGAAAGGAATTACAATTATTATATTCAGCACAAGGGCACAACCGCCATTGGCTGCAAAAGGCATGTTTTTTTTTTGTTTTTTTGTGGGTATTACAGCCACACAAATGAGATGCTGCTGGGAAATTCGAGGCATTGTCAAGTGCTTGTCAAATTGTGAATGAGAGACTGATGAAGTGTGTGCAGCCTGCGCAAGCAACAAAGCAGATCACATGCCTTTCATGCAACTTTTTTCAAATCATTATTAGAGTCGCATCATGCAGCCTTTAGAATGTATTAAATATCAAAACATATAGCCCAACATTTGTATCACAACTAAAGTTGCATAAATAACTCTAAATTAAGCAAATCGGAGAACCTGTTTCTTTGTTAGCCGCTCAACATAGGCTAGCGGCATGTGCGCACTCCCTCAAATCGTTTGGAGAAAATATCCTTTCAATTTTATTCAGCTATGTTCAATTGTATTCTTCATACTATATAATAATATAAAATAATGCCAAAGAATTCTAAGCATATCTTGTCTGCTAAATGAACTAGTGTAGCCCACAGCCATATGGCATAGCCAGATCAGGGCCTAACATAAGGACAACTCAGAGTATGCTATTCTGTTCTTCTGAAATAGACTAAATTATCTTCATATCATGTTTCTTTAGACCTGTCTAAAAATACATCATGGATTTATTGTGATGCTGTAGGCTATATTAAATTGATTTATTTGACTTTTTGAAATGTAGATGTTACGAAGGTCTGCATCGGTGGCTTGTAGGCTAAGCATGGAAGCCAGGAGACGCTAAATGTGTTTATGTTAATTAACGGTCAATTAGCGAACCGGCAGTTATTTGTTTGACAATCACCAGCTGCCAAAATGTCATAACCACCACAGACCTCGGCACAACATGACTAGGTCAAGTCTCATCTGAGTATCTACTGAATGGCATCACACATTCCAGTGAAAGACGCATAAAGGGCAGGAGGAGGGGTACCTTTCAGTGTGGCCATCAAAATGGCGCAGTCTGCCTCCTGTTGATCTTCGGATTCCGAGTCGAAGATTGTGATCTGTGTTTTATAAATATATAAATAGTTCTATGCAGGGAACGACAGTCATTGGATTTCCACCCTTTATGTAAACATTATACTAAGCCTGGGAGCTTGTTGAATAGTAGAAAATAATCATGAACTGAACATGGATGGGATGGTTTCCTAGACCCAGGTTAAGCCTAAATCATTATTTAAAGGAGAATCTCAATTGAAAGTGCATTTTAGACCATGAGTAGGCAACCGGCCCACAATCACATTACTCACAGACTGTCTGTAGTCCATACACTCCATCAGAAGGTTGTAGAGCTGGTTGACGTCTGCTCTCTCCAGACCAAACATGCCACCTATCCTCAGAAGGAAGTCCTCTTTGATGTCTGTGTCCAGCTGCCTGTACACAGTACCAACACAGTAAGTATAGACTGATACACCAGTGAGGTACAGTAAGACACAGGCTAACAACATGGGTCCATTTGGCCTGACCATATGCTAAGATATGAGGTCTGGTTGGCGAGGTTCCTCTTCCACTCAGTTCAAATTTTTGTCATATTTTGGCCCAAAAAAAGGCATGTTTTTCGTCTGTATGCTGTACCTACATACAGTATTCCGCATACACACTGACTACAGAGCTACGCATACACATGAGTAGAGCCCTGAGATTTTCCTGAGCACGTAACCAGACCAGGAAAAACTCTGGGTCTTCCACTGTGTTAGGGACAGATCGAAATTTACTGTTGTGGAGGGGTGATCCAAATAGGGGAGGGTTGTCCAATTTTTTTTGTTGTTGCTTTGGGCAGGGTTGTGTGTTTTTTGGGGGGGCACAGGGGAGATTTTGTCTTCTGCTTGTATTAACAATGGCTTGACTTACTTTTGATATTACCCTAATAAAGTTTAGAAATGTTTGTGAATGTTTGGTATGGTATGGCTATTATTAAGCTTTAGCTACTGTATGCCTATGATATGAAGGCAGTATACCCTGACGCTCCAACTGAGTCCGACAGTTGAACTTTAGGTGAGGAAGACTGTTTCAGGCCTACCAGATTTACTCCTATAATCCAACAATATCTGAATGTATATGGATGCTCGTAAAATTTCTAAAATATCCAGTAAAACAGGAAAGGAAACTCTAAAATGGCATATTGTTTTTATGAAGATTTTAGAATATTCACATGAAAATCTGTCGCTAATTGGATGGAAACCTAGCTATAGACACCCTAAAGACTCTGGCAAGTGCACTGGTCCAGTTTCACTGTGATTATACATGCATATCATGGTTCACCAGCAGCCCCAAACATCTAATGAATAAGGTACCAGCCAAACAAGCTTGTAAGAATTGTATTTAATCCCCCCCATACTCATCTTGAGGTTGAGCATTTGTTGTCTCTATCTCTGTAATGTGTCTGTATCTATGTAATCATATATGTATTTATGTAATGTATCTCTGTAATGTGTCTGTATCTGTGTAATTGTATATGTATTTATGTAAAAGAAATAAGGACCACAATGGAAATAAGTTCCCGACTTCATTGTGCAATCTCGGGCACTTAAAATATTTGTGTATATAGTGCATTCGGAAAGTATTCAGACCCCTTCACTTTTTCCACATTTTGTTAAGTTACTGCCTTATTCTAAAATGGATTAAATTGTTTCCCCCCCCCCCCTCATCAATCTACAACCAATACCCCATAATGACAAAGCAAAAATAAAAAATGAAATATCAAATTTATATAAGTTTTCATACCCTTTACTCAGTACTTTGTAGAAGCACCTTTGGCAGCGATTACAGCCTTGAGTCTTCTTAGGTATGACGCTACAAGCGTGGAACACCTTTATTTGGGGAGTTTCTCCCATTCTTCTCTGCAGATCCTCTCAAACTCTGTCAGGTTGGATGGGGAGCGTCGCTGCACATATATTTTCAGGTCTCTCCAGAGATGTTCAAGTCCGGGCTCTGGCTGGGCCACTCAAGGACATTCAGAGACTTGTTGCAAAGCCACTCCTGCGTTGTCTTGGCTGTGTGCTTAGGGTCATTGTCCTGTTGGAAGGTAAACCTTTGCCTCAGTCTGAGGTCCTGAGCGCTCTGAAGCAGGTTATTATCAAGGATCTGTCTGTACTTTGCTCCGTTCATCTTTCCCTCGATCCTGACTAGTCTCCCAGTCCCTGCCGCTGAAAAACATCCCCACAGCATGATGCTGCCACCACCATTCTTCACCGTAGGGATGATATGGCCATGGGATGAGCGGTGCCTGGCTTCCTCCCGATGTGACGCTTGGCATTCAGGCCAAAGAGTTCAATAGTGGTTTCGTCAGACCAGAGCATGTTGTTTCTCATGGTCTGAGAGTCCTTTAGGTGCCTTTTGGCAAACTCCAAGTGGGCTGTCATGTGCCATTAACTGAGGAGTGGCTTCCGTCTGGATACTCTTCCATAAAGGCCTGATTCCTTCAACCTCATGGCTTGGTTTTTTCTCTGACATGTGCTGTCAACTGTGGAACCTTATATAGACAGGCGTGTTCCTTTCCAAATCATGTCCAATCAATTGTATTTACCACAGGTGAACTCCAATCAAGTTGTAGAAACATCTCAAGGATGATCAATGGAAACAGGATGCATCTCAGCTCAATTTCGAGACTCATGGCAAAGGGTCTGTAAATAAAGTATTTCTGTTTTTATTGTGCAAACATGTCTAAAAACCTGTTTTCGCGTTGTCATTATGGGATATTGTGTGTAGATTGATGAGTAAAAAAAATATTTAATACATTTTAGAATAAGGCTGTAACGTAACAAAATGTGAAAAAAGTGAAGGGGTCTGAATACTTTTAGAATGCACTGTATACGTATTTTTTTAACCGACAATTCAAATCAATCAATTAATCCAAACTGTGCAGCGGCCAATTGATGAAAAGAAAGAGACATCTGTTACGAAACACCAAAAAGTTTAATGACATTCAGACATTGTCAAGCCAAGCCTTCGATACTGGGTAAGCCCACAAGTTAGGGAGGGAAGTATTTACTGTATTTTCTGTCAGAATTGACATAGCCTATCTATTGCAGTGTTGAAAACGCAAACCATGAGATTGAAGTGCACGAATTCGGCATGCTTTGTTTATTGGTTGTGTGGTGCATTGACACAGAAATCTGTTGGTGGAAAATGAGTTGCATATATTTGACATCATTATAAATAATGCATCAAAATGTTGAAAATCAGATTCCCCCCTAGCTGATCACTATCTGCAGCCAGCTCTGATCGTAGTGTAAATGAAACAGGCAGGGAGAGTGAGCTCGTCTGTGGTGGTCAGTTAACTCTCAACCTTCTGGCCCGTAGCCATGCGCGGCATCGACAGTGCCACAAAAGTGGCAAAGTCAATATCCCCGTTTATTAACACAGGGTCGCTACAGTTATTTGTGGTCGTAAACATCATTTGGAGTTAATTCTATGAGGGGGGAGTGTGTTAAATTTATTTTACAGTATAAGTGGAGGGTCATGTCAAAATATGTTTTACTTTTGGGGGCCCCAAAAAGGTGCCGTTTTTTATTACACCTTAAGTTGGACCAGCCCCTCCCCCCTAGTAAACTTCAATCTGTCCTTTAGGGCTCAGCATTTTCCTTGGACAGGTCACGCGGTAGTCAGGGAAACCTCAGGGCTCTATTCAATCGTGTGTCTCTGTAGTTCTGTAGTTCCTCTACATGGACAAGCACCAAAGTCTTCAACATGTAAGCAGTGTTTCCCCTGTATTAATTTAGCAGTGACGTACCGCCGCTGCTAAATTGTTGCCACCACCCCCAAAAAATACTGAACAGGAAAAAATGCTGCGATGTTAATGAAAGCCTTCTGGTAGATGGAAAGGATTTCCCCAAAAACTTCCCAATTAAATGTGAACTATGGAATGAAGCCTATGCCTACCTGGCAGAATGATATCATGATTATTTGCATCAATGCAGTGGGCATTTGTTTTGCAAACTCCATCACGTGTGCCCCACAGAAACGCTGCTAACCAAACAACAGTGCTAGCTAGATGCATTCACACTTGAGTTAACGGGTAACTACCCCCGAAAAACGGAACCCTTCTTTTTTAACTTTTGGTTTTATCATTGTTGTGTACTTAGAACATCCAATGATGTTGTTTCTCTATTTTTTTTAAAAGTGTGATTTTGAGAGCGAAAACCTGAAAAAACATATAGATGACGACAGTGGCACCGCACACCTATCCATAGCGGTCTGTTTGTGCAAGAATGCCAGCAAGTCAGCCGACCGGCCTGATCCCTCGAAGACGAACACAGGCACGGGGGGCACACTGCTCACATAGTCCAACACCATGGACACAATGTCAGGGCCGCCCTCCACCACCACACACACCACTGGCACACCCTGGTTAACCCCTGCCAGAGAGAGATACACACACACACACACACACACACACACACACACACACACACACACACACACACACACACACACACACACACACACACACACACACACACACACACACACACACACACACACACACACACACACACACACACATAGACTCTTAAACACATGTGTATTACAATACTCACACGCACACACACATTGCAGTCTCTATTTTTCTTACACACACACACACACACAACACACACACACACGTCAACACATTCACATACACATTCTCATTCACACACACAGACAAACACATGCACAAAGCCACACACATACTCACTAGGATGGATCTTCTGCAGTTGAATGTGTCTCTCCAGCTTCCTCCTGAGTCCCAGCTGGCAGCCATGTTTCCCCAGAGTTCCATCGTCCACTAACAGGAAGTGGGAGTGCAGGCTGTTCAAACACACAGTTTTGCTCAAGGGGCTTCTCAGGGGCTGGTAAGGCCTGAGCACCTGGGTTAAGTATCAGAAAACAGGACAGAAAACAGGTCAGAAAGCAGGTTGAGAGAAAATAAAGGATTTGAGATAGTCCAAGCGGAAAAGTGAGAGCACATGGTAGCTCAAAGGAGATAAAAGGTGACATTTCTGTGGTTAAAATTAGTACAGATCTGTGCAAAAAATACAGCAAATCTTCTTATAAGGTGGCAGAATGGTGTAGCTCTTTCCTGCAGTCAAATGACCTAGTGGCCTCATGGGTGGAGTGTTATTCATATTGATTTCAAAAAAGCCGCTTAAAATCCAGTGTTTCTATGTCAAATGGTTTTATTTCAGTCATCTGTGATGTATAAAAGTGCAATATTGGGATGCATTCTCAAAATGCACTACATTTAACTCTATAGATGTCTTCTTTTTTTAAGCCCACAACCATGTGTGTGAGGTGTATGTTTTTGTTTGAAGGTACATTTGTTTAAGACTACCAAGAAACATTCTGTGTGGCCCTGATTTAGCCTGCTGCAGTAAAAGGTTCATTTGAAACGTTCCTTAAAAGCACTGATATATTTACAGAGAACAACACTCACATCTCTCCCTATAAGGTCACCGTGGTTGTCAATTACGCCCCAGGGCGTGACCCCTACAGCGTTCCTCTTCCTGCGGCCATTGGTGCCGTATGCTTTCACAGCCTCCCCTACATACAGGGACACACCTAGGAAGGGTCGGATACTCAGTCCACTTACACACATATAAACGTAATCCCACACACACAGTATAACACATGTAAGTCAGCCAAAATCACACTCACACAGATGCTCACATCCACCCGTGCTTACTGTCTTAATTAAAGCCCCAGTGCAAAATGAATCTGCATTATTTCACACACCTGTGTTGATGCCGTCTGTGAGTATCCAGGCTCCAGTGCTCTGGGCTGCAGTTATCAGGCCTTTGCTGAAGGCCTGTCTAACCTTGAGGGGGAGAGGGAAGTTCTCTGCTCCCCCGTGGACCGTCAGCAGTAGTTTAGGCCGTTCCATCTGCCACTCCCTCAGCATCAGCTGCAGCAGAGCCTCAGCCTTTGTGTCGACCGCAACACGAACGTACTGCACAGTCATCACATAAAGCATGGTCAACCACATGAATATGAGATAACGGTTCCTAACAAGCTTCCAAGTGGTAAATACAAGTGGGAAACTCAGGTAGCATCGTTGCACGCTCAGTTGGATATTTCGGAGTTTCCTAGTTTCGACTAGCACATGAATGCAGCAATAGCTACAGACCTTGGCATGGCAGTTACGGTCAGCGCTGTCCTGGAAGTCAATGGTTCCGTAGGCATCGGTGGCACTGGCTTGTGTGTGACACTCCACTGACCACCTCTCTTCTTGCACTGCCTGGGGCCCAGGCCAGTGGGAGATGAAGGGGCCAGTCTCCAGCCAGGTGTGCTCCCCTACCAGACGTCCGCAGCAGCATCTGGGGGGAGAGAGGAAAAACTCAAACCTTTATAGTTGTTAAACATTGGCACAAAAATGCATTGCTGTCCCTATAAATGTCATGATATTATACGTGGAATTACTGTGTTAGTTTACCTTTACACTAACATGGGAAATCTCACTCTCAAAACATGCACACACACGCACACACAGTAAAGTCATATCTTATTAGGTTTTGGCATACTTGACACACAGTCCCTTCAGGATTCCGCAGAGATTTTTTATGATATCTAAAATTTTGCTGCTGCAATTATGACATTATGTGAAGATTTTGTCAAATTTGTCCAAAAAAAAAATGCAATGACGAGGGAAAACATTTGTTGGCATGTGGCTTGATTGAACCATGCTGTATGCTGTAAATGTGAGGTGATTGGTTGAAATTACGAGCCCTCTTCTTGTACTGCGGCAATGGGTCCATTTTATGCAATAATATTGGAATGATTTGACTGTTTTATGCGGTCAAATATGCAAGTCCTCGCATAACATGCGGGGGAATTGTTGATTTTGCCAAAATTACTGCTATCACAGAATCAAGAAATCCTGGAGGGACTGAACATCTGTAATAAACAGGAAATGATACATGAGCAACATAACCACATAGCTAGAGTTTCCCTGGAACAGTTAGTATGGTTACCAAAAGTTAGCTTTTTCAAAAACCAGACATGGTAAAAGTTATTGCAATTATTATTCCAACACTACTATCATATGACATTTTGACATTGTTCAGCAAATACCAATTCCAGTGCACCTGTGTATGTCTCCACATGCTGGGATGAATTTAATACACTCTCTCTTGCAGAAGGTGTCGTCAATCCAAGACCTCTGTGACTGGAACACAACACACAACATTAAGGTCTAAGGGCCTGGGGCTGACTTTCTAATTCGCTAACATATGGAATTGTTTTAAGATGGTCATACCAACGACTATTTAGATATTTGATTTTGAGTTTCAGGACCCCTGTAGCCTCACAAAGCCGCCTGATCCAGCAAGCTTACATTAAACGCTGCACTGATATCAGTCTGGCAGGGCTGTGATTCAATGTATCTGTGAAACAATGAGGTATAACTAGAGGGTAACTTTATAAGTAAAATTGTGAGGCTTGCTAAAGCTCTTTAAAAATTATTTTTGTGGTAGTGGAAGAAAATGAGAAAGACAGACATTTTGTCAATAATGTGATTAAAGTGATACACGAGAAAAACATGAAAACTGCCTATCTTGTTACACCATTTGACTTGTTCTGAAAAAATCTACTTTCCCTGAAAACATCTTGCATTTGTTCAATATGTTTTCTCATTCATATTAACCTAATGATGCTCATTCATGATTGTTGTAATCTTGTGTAGAATAATAACATACTGTACAGTCAACTGCTAAGGAAGAATTGATTCTGCCGGATCATCCTACACATAACCACTGTTTGTCTACAGTACATATACATATAGTTTTCATGAATTCTTCCGCAATAGGTGGCTAACCTGTGTTTGCATTTACCATCTACTACACCGCTACTCTTGATTTTTTCACATCGTAAGAAACAGAAATTCCAGAACGTTTCTTTTGAAACACCTCTCGGGTTGATGAGAGAATGGCCATTGGTGTTGCTATTGATAAACTAACAGGTACATTTTCCAGAAAGTATATATTTCCATCTGTCTTGTAGGAGTATTTCTCATCCATCTTCACCTAATGCTGCTCACATATTTTTGGTCAGTAGTTGTGTGGTTGTGGTCAGTATTTGTGGACAGGAGATGAGGTAAGTAGTTATGGTCTGTAGTTGTGTTGGTGTGGCCAGTAGTTGTGGCCAGTAGTTGTGTGGTCAGTAGTTCTGTGGTTGTGGTCAGTTGTTGTGTGGTTGTGGTCAGTAGTTGTGGTCAGTAGTTGTATGGTTGTGGTCTGTAGTTGTGTGGTTGTGGTCAGTAGTTGTGGTCAGTAGTTGTATGGTTGTGGTCTGTAGTTGTGTGGTTGTGGTCAGTAATTGTGGCCAATTGTTGTGGTCAGTAGTTGTGTGGTTGTGGTCAGTAATTGTGGTCATGGTTGTGGTCAGTATTTGTGGTTATTAGTTGTGGTCAGTAGTTGTGTGGTTGTGGTCTGTAGTTGTGTGGTTGTGGCCTGTAGTTGTGGTTATTAGTTGTGGTCAGTAAGTACGCTTTTCTTTAGGAATCTAATGAAGTAAAAGTAGTCAAAAATATAAATAGTAAAGTACAGATACCCCAAAAAACTACATAAGTAGTACTTTCAAGTATTTTTACTTAACTACTATACCCTACTGGATTAGACTATGGCAATGTTCTACTCTCCGGCTACCCGGATAAAGCACTAAATAAACTTCAGTTAGTGCTAAATATGTCTGCTAGAATCTTGACTAGAACCCCAAAATTGTAATATATTACTACAGTGCTAGCTTCTCGACACTGGCTTCCTGTTAGGGCTGATTTCAAGGTTTTACTGATAACCTACAAAGCATTACATGGACTACAATTGGTCCTGCCGTACATACCTACGCGTACGCTACAGTCACAAGACGCAGGCCCCCTTGTTGTCCCTAGAATTTCTAAGCAAACAGCTGGAGGCAGGGCTTTCTCCTATAGAGATCCATTTGTATGGAATGGTCAGCCTATCCGCGTGAAAGACGCAGACTCAGTCTCGACCTTTTAAGTCTTTACTGAAGACTTGTCTCTTCAGTAGGTCCTATGATTGAGTGTAGCCTGGCCCAGGGGTGCGAATGTGAACTGCAAGGCACGGGAGTGACGAACTGTCCATGCTGTCTCTGCCTGGCCGGCTCCCCTCTCTCCACTGGGATTCTCTGTCCCTGACCCTATTAAGGTGGCTGAGTTACTGGTTCACTAGTGCTTTTTCATGCCATACCTAGGAGGGATGTGTCACATCGTGGCAGGCTTTTTTCGTTATACTCGACTTAAGTGGGTTGAGTCACTGACATGATCTTCCTGTCCGGTTTTGCTCCAACTCGGGCTTGTGCGGTGGAGGAGAACTTTGTGGGCTATACTCGTCTGTTGATATTCCTCTAGTGGTGTGGGGACTGTGCTTCGGCAAAATGGGTGGGGTTATATCCTGTCTGGTTGGCCCTGTCCAGGGCTATCGTCGGACAAGGTCACAGTGTCCCCCTGTCTCAGCTTCCATTGTCTATGCTACAATAGTCTATGTGCCGGGGGATAGGGTCAGTTTAAATTTAAGTATGCTCCCTCTAATTAATCTCTCTCTCTCTCTCGGACTATGCCTCAGGATTACCTGGCCTGATGACTCCTGGCAGTTTTGCCTGAGGCTATGGAACCCTGACCTGTTCACCAGACGTGCTGCTGCTCCAGTTTCAACTGTTCTGCCTGCGGCTATGTAACCATGACCCGTTCACCAGAGGTGCTACCTTGTCCCGAACCTGCTGTTTTTGACTCTCTCTCTCATTTACAGCACGAGTGGTTGTGAGTAGATGCGCTTGTTTTGAGATCACATTTGTTCATATTCTTTGCTAGTAAGTCAGTTAGTAGCCCAGTTATAGCTAATTCCAACAATGGAAGTGGTTGCTTCCTACAAGAGCACAAAACTTGTATTTCTAAGTAACCCCAAAAACAAGGACATTTCTAAGTGACCCCAAACTTTTGAACGGTAGTGTACATACATTTAAAATGTCACACATAGCTGGTGAGGTAAGTGTGTGTGTCAGAGCTGTGTGTAATTTAACTATGGAAACTATTTGCAATTTAACATATTAATGCTTTTTATATTAAAACAAAGATGATGCAGTCAGTCTCTCCTTTACTTTTAGCCAAGAGAGAGTGGCATGTATAGTATTGGTATTAGCCCTCTGATTACAGTGAAGAGCAAGACAATAACCACTCAAACGTCCTTCTTCGAATGCTTCATACCAAAATGACTGCATAAAATCAAATCAAATTTTATTTGCCACATGTGCCGAATACAACTGTTGTAGACTTTACCGTGGCATGCTTGCTTACGAGCAATGTTCCCTCTAAGCTGCGAACAGGAGCACAGCTCTCCCAGGACTGCCTCACAGAAGAAATATCAGCCCACGCAGAGAAGCAACGAGATTGAACTTTACTCAACTTTCTAGTTATCCCCTTTAGTTAACACTATCAACGTTTCCATTTACTGTGGGAATTGTGATCGAATCAACACAATATTAGTCACTTTCAATGCAACATAACAAAACAAAACAAACTATGACAGATATTTTCTTGTATGCAGAGTGCATTGAAGTAGGATTCTATTGCATTGACAGGCCCATACTCTACACAGACCGGTGCACTGTATCCTATCAGAGCTGCAGTATCCCTACAGTATATGCAAATAGACCATTGCCATATATGGATTTGTGCCATTCACTTTGAACTGGACTGTGTTTACAGCACGAGTGGTTGTGAGTAGATGCGCTTGTTTTGAGATCACATTTGTTCATATTCTTTGCTAGTAAGTCAGTTAGTAGCCCAGTTATAGCTATTATTTCAGCAATGGAAGTTGTTGCTTCCTACAAGAGCACAAAACGTATGCATTTCTAGCCATCTTTGAAAAGCAAGTCAGGTAAAGAGCTTTTTTCTGTCTTAAAGGGGCAGTGTTGTATTTTGAGACCAATAGGCAGAGGATTTCATAATTTGTCTGATTCTCTGTAATAACGGTATGGGAATAATAATGCATTTTATTTTGCATCAAACAAAACATTTTCAGTCACCTCCTTTTCTGAAGGACAAGTGGATAAACAGGTTCATGTCAATCCCTACATGTTTTTTTTTTCAAAAGTTTCATTGATTGTAGGCCTACAATGAACAACACACATTGGCTGCTACTGTAGGCTGAATGACAGAACAGCTATTTCCATGTTAAAATGTTATGGGATGCATTTTCTCCATAGTTTTTATGGTAGGCCACACTGATCAAAAAGCCAAAGCAGGCTACTTGGGCACCAGAAAACATATACCAGAAGTTGCAAAGGATTTTCACAGCTTTCAAGTGTGAGCTCAACAGACCTAAAAATCTGCTCAGTGCCGGAAAATAATTGAGGGAACATTGCTTACGAGCCATTCCCAACAACGCAGAGTTTTAAAATAATAATACAAATAAAATAGTAACATGAGGAATAAAATAACATACAAGAATTGATCTATATAGAGGGAGTATAGTTTACAAGGTCCAGAAAGGTACATTAGCAGGCTACTCATGTGGTGTATTTGATCACAACATCGCACGTGCTCTCTCTCTCTTTCTTCTTGCTCCCAGCCATGGGTGTATTCATTATGGAAACCGTTTAGAACCAAACAGAGGCAAAAGGAGAAAAACAAGAGTTTCTATTGGAATAATTCAGGTTGGTCCCTCCAATGTCTGCGAAACATTTTGCAACAGAATCAACGTAATGAATACGCCCCAGTTCTTTTGGTTTCTTCATTTTAAAATCAGCAAGCAAGAGCAAGCTGTAGTAGTAAATACATTTTTCAAAATAAGTGTACAACAAGCTATTGTAGGCCAAGTCTAGCTTTTGGCCCAATGGTTCCCAACCAGGGCTACTAGGACCCCTCCGGTTACTTGGCCTATCCACTAGGGGTACTTACTAGTAAAAAAACTACTAGTAAAATGCACATGAGGGGGTACTTCAGGGGTACTCCGGGCAGAGCCAAATTCTGTTGGTGGTACAGTAACCAAAAAAGGTAGGGAACTGCTGTTTTATCCTGTAGGCCTACCCAATGAATTTACAGTGATTTTTTTTTATTTTTTAAATGTACAAATTAGATTTATATGAAATGACAGGCAGCCTAGGATAAACGTATTGCTCAAAAAAGAAGAACAACTCATAGACATACTGATATTCCTGCCTTCCACATGGACTGTCGTCCTCCCCATTTGGTAACAACTCCTCAAACATCTGATTTAATCCAATCACTTTTTCCTCATTGAGGAACCATCTCCTTTTGATTCCCATTGAATTCATCTTCAACGGATAAAGACTGCAAGAAACCCTTAAATTAGATCACTTTTCACAAGCTGTGGTCTCGCATAATTGCTCAAGAGTTTTTTGGTGCTTTCAAAACAACTGGGAACTCGAGAGAGAAAAAAAAAAAGCGAACTCAAATAATGATGGAAAGTCTGAGCTTTAGAAAGATGCCAACGTTTCTGACTTTGAATACGAGTTGGATTACCGTTCAGAACTATTTTCCCAATCGGAGTTTGTTTGTTTCCCGAGTTCTCAGTTGTTTTGAATGCAGCATTTCTGGGTTATACACAGAAGTTACACATAGTAGAATCCAATACGTAAATGCTAAAATGCTGACATTTAATCGATTACAAATGACATGACCATCCCCTGGATTAAAGAAAAATATACTAAACACTCCCTGACTGAAATTGAAAAAGCATGACCTTTCCCCATTTTCCTCCGGGTAACAAATGCATACATTTTGACCGGCCCTGTCCCTTAACCACAAATCTTTGCATTACACATATGGTGTTGGCGACCCACTTGAATCCAAATGCAATACTTCAAAATGTAGCTAGCTGTCTTCTCTCCCTGCACAGTTTATAAGGGGCTATAACTGCAATGCTTGCATTTAGCCACTGTCACTATTCCTTCCAAACCACTCATTGTTGAATTTGCGATTTCCAACTTGTTGTGGAATGTTTATGTACAGTGGCCGATGGGCACCGATACGTTTTATCTATAATTTCTCTTCATTATTTCTATTCGTATGACAAGGACTAAAAAGGATTTGCCGGTAGATTGCTGACTTGATTCATGATGATGACTGCAAGCTAAGATTTTGAAAATAAGATGTTCACATGATCAGTACAATCAAAGCTACAGTAGATATAACGTGATTTGCCGTCATTTTATCTGTGGCCAATGACCTTGAGCCTTCTTGGAAGGGCACTACTAATGTAACTCTAAGGCAGGACCCAAAGGGCTTGAATTGTCGATGTCTACCCTTACTAAGGACTTAAACTTGGCGGTGACTAGTGTCCCCATGAGTGACAGAACACTGAGCCAATCACAGCGCAACGCTCCTATTTTCTGCCGGCTTGCCTCACCAACATAGAAAGCACTGTGCTAGGCTGAAATACCTGCATATTGAAGCTGCTTTACTCAAGAAAACAAAAAAGAGACTGTTTGTATGCGGCTTTAATAACTCAATGATATATATATATATATATTTTACATTGTTTGCAAACTGATATGTGACTCGTATTAATTTCCCCCCTTTTTGTTGCTAAAAATGTGGGTTTCAAAACAGGTGGGGCTCTTATTTTGATGATATAGGCTACCAGAAATCAACTAAATTTAGCACGTACTGTTCAGTAAAAAGTATCCCGAAACGTATTACTTTTGGTGCGTGCGTTCAAGACAACTGGGAATTCGGAAAGTTTTGTAAACTGAATTATAACAACTGTTATCGCTATGTTACAATGCCGATTGGGCTAAAGCTGTCTAGTAGTGTGCGTCTTCTAGCATTAGCTTAGTGTGGTTATGTAAGTGTTTACGAAATGAATATTGAGATACTTTGCTACATGACATTTGTGCTAGTTGGCAAAAGATATGCTGCATAGCTAGCTCTAGCTGTAAAGATAGCTCCATTGATTCACTATTGCTGACAATCATGTAATGTTAGCTATCTATAGAGGCACTTGTTGCTTGCCTTTCGTTTAGCGCATTGGGGTTAAATGTGGAATGCATGTCAAATGCACAACCAACACTTCCTGTCCCTTCAAAATAGAGGTTCACCTTTCTAACTCCATTATATCATATTCATGTTACGATAAGGTGACATTTCTCAGTTTCTTCTTTAGATTCAAGATTATAAACTAGCCACAAAAATAAGTGTTTATTGACTTACTTGATGAACTGCTTTACTGTACCTGGTTAGCTAACTGTTATATCCCAGCTAACTGGTTAACCATTGATCATCTTTTTCAATGATTGGCATACAGCCAAAACAACAGTATCTATTGCTAGACGAAAGATATGCCCCTAGCTATAGATTAGTCAGTGGTTGCACATCTAACTAGCTGGAACGAAGCAAGTGTGTGAATAGTAGACATGTAAATGTCTCACTCAGGCACTCTAAAAATGTTACAGGCTGTCAAATGCTTGCTTCTTCTGTCGTTGTTTTTATCATTACTCAACTCCTCTGTGAGGGGAACGGCACCTCAGTACCTCCAGGCTCTGATCAGGCCCTACACCCAAACAAGGGCACTGCGTTCATCCACCTCTGGCCTGCTCGCCTCCCTACCACTGAGGAAGTACAGTTCCCGCTCAGCCCAGTCAAAACTGTTCGCTGCTCTGGCCCCCGAATGGTGGAACAAACTCCCTCACGACGCCAGGACAGCGGAGTCAATCACCACCTTCCGGAGACACCTGAAACCCCACCTCTTTAAGGAATACCTAGGATAGGATAAGTAATCCTTCTCACCCCCCCTAAAAGATTTAGATGCACTATTGTAAAGTGGCTGTTCCACTGGATGTCATAAGGTGAATGCACCAATTTGTAAGTCGCTCTGGATAAGAGCGTCTGCTAAATGACTTAAATGTAATGTAATGTAAATGTCCTCTGAAACCACATTAGGGGAGAGGCTTTGAAAGAGAGGTGAGGAATGGAGGAAACAAGGAAAGAGCCGCAAGGATTTGACAGCTAGTGGGTGGGTGGGTAAAATGGAACATAACCATAAAGAAAGCATAGTGATACAAACGTTTGTTTGGTTGTTTGTTTGTGTGTGTGTGTGTGTGTGTGTGTGTGTGTGTGTGTGTGTGTGTGTGTGTGTGTGTGTGTGTGTGTGTGTGTGTGTGTGTGTGTGTGTGTGTGTGTGTGTGTGTGTGTGTGTGTGTGTGTGTGTGTGTGTGTGTTTATCGCTCCTACTTGTCATCTGTAATTTCAAAGTTCAAAATGTGTATTGAATTTACCATTTTCAATCTACTGATATGCACTCACACACATACTTGTATCAGAATAGAAACACCAGCAGAGCTACAGTACCCCTCATTCTGAAACGACACCTCTTCAGGTTTGATATAGTCTACCATGGTCAGTCCCCTTCTTTATAGTCACACAACCAATGAGCTAATGCATGACTATTTATGTTGGTTTCGGGAGCTCAACATTACTGACTTTGTATGGCACTTGAACTTTGCATATTACATAAGAATAGTGAAACGCTCACATGATGAACAAGTTCTGTGTGTGTGTGTGTGTGTGTGTGTGTGTGTGTGTGTGTGTGTGTGTGTGTGTGTGTGTGTGTGTGTGTGTGTGTGTGTGTGTGTGTGTGTGTGTGTGTGTGTGTGTGTGTGTGTGTGTGTGTGCGTGCGTGCGTGCGTGCGTGCGTGCGTGCGTGCGTGCGTGCGTGCGTGCGTGCGTGCGTGCGTGCGTGCGTGAGAGAGAGAGAGAGAGAGAGAGAGAGAGAGAGAGAGAGAGAGAGAGAGAGAGAGAGAGAGAGAGAGAGAGAGAGAGAGAGAGAGAGAGAGATACCAGGCACTGCCCAGACACAACCGCTACCATAGACCCTACGCTCTAGACACAATCTGAGAGGGATTGATGTGGTGACATGGAGATAGCTCCACCACCTTGCCCTCCGACAGACTTGGTGACATTTTTTTGCCATTTTGCTTACACCTGTCCAATCCTCTCAGATCTTTACAGGTGCCTAGGTTGTATGTGCTAATGGTTGTTTCTGGACCTTCAGCATGTCAGTTGAGGCATTGGTTGGACGTTTCATTCCATTGCTGGACACACCCACGGTACCCTATCAGGCTGATCACACTAGCCAGGCAGTGCTGGTTCTTCCTCAGAGTATGTTTGTGAATAGTTGGAGACAGGCTATAAACAGTGAAAGGATATTTACATGTCTACTATTCACACATTTGCTTCGTTCCAGCTAGTTAGATGTGCAACCATTGACTAACTATAGCTAGGGGCATATCGCTAGTTTATAAGATTACCAATGGTTAGGTAGCTAGGATATATATATCCAGTGGCGATTTTAGCATGTAAATCTTGGTGGGGCAAAAAAAAAGAGAGTGAAGAAAAAGCAGCCAACAAGTGCTCAGCATATGTGGGAACACCTTCAAGACTGTTGGATAAGCATTCCAGGTGAAGCTGGTTGAGAGAATGACAAGCGTGTGCAAAGCTGTCATCAAGGAAAAGGGTGGCTATTTGAAGAATCTGAAATATAAAATATTTTCAGATTTGTTTAACACTTATTTGGTTATTACATGATTCCATATGTGTTATTTCATAGTGTTGATGTCTTCACTATTATTCTACAATGTAGAAAATAGTCAAAATAAAGAAAAACCCTTGAATGAGTAGGTGTTCTAAAACCTTTGACCGGTACTGTACTTGTGCTCCCCCATGTACTTTTTGTAGTGATTTGTTGTTAATAATAATTCATTTCAACATTTTTTTTCCAAAGTATTTTCCCAGTCCGAGTTTGTTTTTCCCAGAGTTTCCAGTTGTTTTGAGCTCGGCAGAAGTCATGCTGCATTGACATCATGTCCAATGTTAAAACAGTCCTTTAAATCCAGGCTGCGGACCACACACCCACTCCACTGAATAGCAGGCTAGTCTTTGCAATGCTTGCAGTTAGCTACTAATTCCTTCCAAACCACTCATTGTTCGATTTGCAATTTCCAACTTGTTGTATGATGTTGACAGTACAATCAAAGCTGCTGTAGATATAATGTGATTTTAATGTAAATTCAATGTAAATTGTCCAGGTGGTCATTGGATTAATTGTTCAGTAGTCTTATAGCTTGGGGGTGGAAGCTGTTAAGGAGCCTTTTGGACCTAGACTTGGCGCTCCGGTACCGCTTGCCATGCGGTAGCAGTGAGAGCAATCTATGTCTCTAACAATTTTTTGGCCTTCCTCTGACATCACCTGGGAAACATAGGTCCTGGATGGCAGGAAGCTTAGCCCAGTGATGTATTTGGCCGTACGCACTACCCTCTGTAGCGCCTTACTGTCAGATACCGAGCAGTTGCCATACCAGGCAGTGATGCAACCGGTCAGGATGCTCTCGAGGGTGCAGCTGTAGAACGTTTTGAGGATCTGGGGACCCATGCCAAATCGTTTAAGTCTCCTGAGGGGGAAAAGGTGTTGTCGTGCCCTCTCCATGACTGTCTTGGTGTGTTTGGACCATGATAGTTTGTTGGTGATGTGGATACCAAGGAACTTTAAACTCTTGACCCGCTCCAGCCCTGTCGATGTAAATAGGGGCCTGTTCAGGCCCTCCTTTTCCTATAGTCCACAATCATCTCCTTTTTCTTGCTCACAATGAAGGAGAGGTTGTTGGCCTGGCACCACACTGATAGGTCTTTGACCTCCTCGCCTACCACTGTTGTGTCATCAACAAACTTAATGTTGTTGGAGTCGTAATTGGCCATGCAGTCGTGGGTGAACATGGAGTATAGGAGGGGACTAAGCACGTACCCCTGAGGGGAACCGGCGTTGAGGATCAGTGTGGCAGATGTGTCAGGAAGTCCAGGATCCAGTTGCAGAGGGAGGTGTTTAGTCCCAGGGCCCTTAGCTTAGTGATGAGCTTTGTGGGCATTATGATGTTGAATGCTGAGCTGTAGTTAATGAACAGCATTCTCACATAGGTGTTCCTTTTGTCCAGGTGGGAAATGGCAGAGTGGAGTGTGATTGAGATTGTGTCATCTGTGGATCTGTTGGGGCGTATGCAAATTGGAGTGGGTCTAGGGTTTCCGGGATGATGGTGTTGATGTCAGCCATGACCAGCCTTTCAAAGCACTTCATGGTTACCGACAGTTGGTCCGCACGTGCTGAGTACACATCCTGGTAATTCGTCTGGCCCTGTTGCCTTGTGAATGTTGACCTGTTTAAAGGTCTGTTGACCTGTTTAAAGGCCACACAGTGGTCTGGAAAAGCTGGTGCTCTCATGCATGCTTCAGTGTTGCTTGCCTCGAAGCAAGCATAAAAAGCATTTAGCTCATCTGGTAGGCTCGCATCACTGGGATGCTCATGGTTGGGTTTCCCTTTGTACTTGTAGTCCATAATAGTTTGCATGCCCTGCCACATCTGATGAATGTCAGAGCAGGTGTAGTAGGATTCAATCTTAGTCCTGTATTGACACTTTGCCTGTTTGATGGTTCGTCTGAGGACATAGCGGGATTGTTAAATTTTCAGTCTCCTCCATTTCCACTGAATGATGTTAACTGTATGGAATTCTTTCCTAATAATAATAATAATGTATTATTAACAAATTTACAGAAAGAACTGTGTGAAGGCCAGCTTACAGAAGAGGAACTTTTTGAGGCAATAAAATATTTTCAGTCTGGAAAAACACCAGGGCTTGACGGTATACCAGTAGAGGTATATCAGACCTTTTTTTGATGTACTCAAAGATTGAACATTGAAGATACCAGGCCTGGTCTTCATAGCAGATTTTGAAAAGGTGTTTGATAAAGTACGACTATAATTTATATATAAATGCCTTGATTACTTTAATTTAGTTGAATCTCTTATACAATGGGTTAAAGTTATGTACAGCAACCCCACATGTAAAATAGTAAATAATGGTTACTTCTCAAAAAGTATTGAGCTTTTAAGAGGAGTAAAACAAGGATGTCCGTTGTTTCCATATCTATTTATTATGGCCATTGATATGCTAGCTATTAAAATTAGATCCAACAAGAACATCAAGGGGTTAGAAATCCAGGGGATAAAAATAAAAGTGTCAATGTATGCTGATGACTCTAGTTATTTCTTAAGCGCACAATCTGGATCCCTGTACAGTCTCATTGAAGATCTTGATCACTTTTCTAGCCTCTCAGGATTAAAACCTAATTATGACAAGTGTACCATATTCTGTATTGGATCGTAAAAAAAATGTGTTTACACTACCTTGTAGTTTACCAATAAAATGGGTGTAATGGTTTTCTTTAGGTGAAGTAGAGGCGGACCAAAACGCAGCGTGATGGTTATTCATGTTTTTTAATAAAGACACTAGACATGAATAAACTAACAAAAACAATAAATGTGGAAAACCAAAAACAGCCCTATCTGGTGCAAAACACATAGACAGGAACAATCACCCACAAACACACAGTGAAACCCAGGCTACCTAAGTATGATTCTCAATCAGAGACAACTAATGACACCTGCCTCTGATTGAGAACCATACTAGGCCGAAACATAGAAATACCCCAAAACATAGAAAAACAAACATAGATTGCCCACCCAACTCACGCCCTGACCATACTAAATAAATTCAAAACAAAGGAAATAAAGGTCAGAACGTGACAATGGGTGAATGGTGAATTAGACATACTTGGTATTCACATCTCAAAAAATATATGAATTAACTTACCACAATCAATTTCAATAGAAAGTTAGCAAAAATAGATAAGATTCTGCCACCATGGAGAGGTAAATACTTGTCTATTTATGGAAAAATCACATTGATTAACTTTTTGGTCCTATCTTACTTACTTATTAATGGCACTGCCTACTTCAGACGATTCGTAAACTAAATCGTATGAGCAAAAAATATGTCATTTTATTTGGAATGTTATGCCAGACAAAATTAAACATGCCTATTTATATAATGAATATGAGTTTGGGGGGGCTAAAATGATTAAATATTAAAGCTTTAAACCTCTCACTAAAGCTTCACTCATGCATAAGTTATACTTAAACCCAAAATGGTTCTCCAGTAGATTATTCAGAAAGGCTTTGTTAAAAAATTGCCTTTTTGCCTTTATACAGATTACAACTTCTCATTTCCGACTAATTGAAAATGAAATTTTGTTTAAAGTATCGCCCTTTCTTAAACAAGCCTTACAAAGCTGGTTACAATTTCCGTTTTATCCTCCAGAAAAGATATAACAAATATTACAACAAATGTTATGATTGAACTCAAATAGAATGATTAATTTAAAAAAACATTCTTAATGGATAAAACTTTTTTTTTTAAATTATATTTATGAATGATATTATGAATAGAAACGGAAGAGTGACGTCACATATGCAGCTATCAAAACTATATGGGAATATTTCAAATTTTACAACCAAAAGCATTACCACAAAAATGGAGGAGACGTCGTTAACTTGTTTGCCTGCCATGTGTTAAAGATACAAATTGGCTGAAAGGAACTGGCACTTTGAGGACAAAAATGTTGACAGCTGTGCCATACAGGTTGCAAAATAAATAGGAAGAGATTTTCGATGTATCAATTCCATGGCACATGGTTTATGAACTATTACAAAAAACTACACTTGATTCAACACTTACAGTTTTTAAATTTAAATTATTATATACAATTCTTGCCACCAACAGAATGCTATATATATATATATAATAATAATATATGCCATTTAGCAGACGCTTTTAGCCAAAGCGACTTATGTGCATACATTCTACGTATGGGTGGTCCCGGGAATCGAACCCACTACCCTGGCGTTACAAGCGCCATGCTCTACCAACTGAGCTACAGAAGGACCACAAGTGGGGCAAAAAAGTATTTAGTCAGCCACCAATTGGGCAAGTTCTCCCACTTAAAAAGATGAGAGAGGCCTGTAATTTCCATCATAGGTACACTTCAACTATGACAGACAAAATGAATCCAGAAAATCACATTGTAGGATTTTTAATGAATTTATTTGCAAATTATGGTGGAAAATAAGTATTTGGTCACCTACAAACAAGCAAGATGTCTGGCTCTCACAGACCTGTAACTTCTTCTTTAAGAGGCTCCTCTGTCCTCCACTCGTTACCTGTATTAATGGCACCTGTTTGAACTTGTTATCAGTATAAAATACACCTGTCCACAACCTCAAACAGTCACACTCCAAACTCCACTATGGCAAAGACCAAAGAGCTGTCAAAGGACACCAGAAACAAAATTGTAGACCTGCACCAGGCTGGGAAGACTGAATCTGCAATAGGTAAGCAGCTTGGTTTGATGAAATAAACTGTGGGAGCAATTATTAAGAAATGGAAGACATACAAGACCACTGATAATCTCCCTCGATCTGGGGCTCCACACAAGATCTCACCCCGTGGGGTGAGCATTTCAAGGTCCTGAAGTGGCCTAGCCAGTCTCCAGTTTCCCAGCAACAGCCCCAAAACATCACTTCTCTAGAGGGTATCTGCATGGAGGAATGGGCCAAAATACCAGCAACAGTGTGTGAAAACCTTGTGAAGACTTACAGAAAACGTTTGACCTCTGTCATTGCCAACAAAGGGTATATAACAAAGTATTGAGAAAAACTTTTGTTATTGACCAAATACCTATTTTCCACCATAATTTGCAAATAAATTCATAAAAAATCCTACAATGTGATTTTCTGGATATTTGTTTTCTCATTTTGTCTGTCATAGTTGAAGTGTACCTATGATGAAAATTATAGGCCTCTCTCATCTTTTTAAGTGGGAGAACTTGCACAATTGGTGGCTGACTAAATACTTTTTTGCCCCACTGTATGGGGCATACAACAATCTCAGCTCTGTAGATTTTTCTGGAAGAGACAGAATCAATATATAATTTATTCTGGTATTGCCCCTATGTAGCTTGTTTCTGGTCACAGGTTCAGGAATGGTTAAAAAAGCACATCATTCACTTAAAATGAACCTTACAAATAGCAGTGTTGGGCGATTTGGAAAGCCATAGTCAGTCAATAAAGGTTTTCATCTGTAGCTCACAATCTGTGGATACTATATGATTAGAAAAGTTTAAAAAATGGTGTAAAACATCACAGCACAATTGAAAAATATATGGCACATGGAAACGAAACAACGGTGGTTTATGGTGATAGGTGGGATGGGCTGAGGGGTGGCATTGCAGAGCTCATGTTTGGTCATGTATTATTGTTATGTGACTGCTTTATATAAAAGTACCATGTATGTTAAATGTGTATGCAAAATGTATATGTAAAATGTATATATATGTAGCAGAAAAGCTTTGTCCTCAGAAGAGGGGGGTGATGGAGGGGTTATTAAGAAAAAAGAAAAAGAAATCGCCCATTTTCAAGCCCTGACCTCCTTAGCTACTGTTGCCTTCCAGGTCAAATGCACCGTTAAATAATTCAACAATTAAAACACACAACAATTATGTAAACCCCCCATTTTTGCCCTATCACTCATAAGCTTCCATGCATTAATTTAAAACAAAAGCTGGACCTGGGCCTAGGCATCAGACTCCAGAGTCCTTTATAGCAGAGTTGTGTCAGAGGTGGTTGGTTTTCAATTGGCTAACACTTATAGCATGGTTTGTACTGAAGAATGTTGAGTCCGGATGCTATCAGAAACTTGAACATTTTTAATAAGCATGATAACAAGCATTCGATGTCACACCTCTGTAATTACAGACTGCAATTACCACCGGTTGGTTACATGTTGTTACTAGAGTAGCTATGAATTATTACAATTAATTACAATACTTGTTAGTGTAATTACATATGCAATTACACTGTAATAAGGACCCCTTAAAATAGTGTTACCCAATATTGTGAGGAAATTGTTACAGAGAGGCACTTAAGTTCAACTGCTTAGACTGCATCAAGCCAAAGGGTCTCAATGAACAGATCGCTTTTTCATCTTTTTTGTAAATATGTTTTTCTTTGTTTATTTCTCTGTCTTTTGCTGTTCAAGTGGAATGTACAGTACAAGTCACAAGTTTGGACACACCTACTCATTCAAGGGTTTTTCCTTATTTGACCATTTTCTACATTGTAGAATAATAGTGAAGACATCACAACTATGAAGTAACACATATGGAATCATTCAATAACCAAAAAAGTGTTAAATAAATCAAAAGATATTTTGTATTTGAGATTCTTCAAATTTGTCATCCTTTGCCTTGATGACAGCTTTGCACGCTCTTGGCATTCTCTCAACCAGATTCATGAGGTAGTCACCTGGAATTTTCAGTCTGAGAAAGTTATTTCGGAGTTCCCCGTCGTCGTAAATGCACCATCACATACAACTTCAGATATGAACCCGGAAGTATCGTCTGTAGCACCACCCATTGACCTTTCGTTATTTTGTGCAAACGTTAGCTATGTAGCTAGCATTTGGAACAACTAATTTGAAGTAAACTTGAGTGCACCGTAGGCCTATGCATGTATCAATTGAAAAGTCACCTGAAGCTTGAGAGGAATGGGAGATGCAATAGAGGACGACTGGTAAAGACTGAACTGAACTGTGTGTGTGGTAAGCTTCCTGGCGCCCAGAGCTGCTGAGGTATCACCCGTGGGTGTCATACATTGTGAAGAAGTCCAGTGGCCACACGACTCAGGCTGATTCCCAGGGTAACTAGCCCCCCACTGGGCACACACTGGTTGAATCAACATTGTTCCACATCATTTCAATGAAATTACTTTGAACCAAGATGGAATAGACGTCTGTGCCCAGTGGGTCTCTACAAGATCGTCCCCAGACTCCATCTTCATCGACCATCCCCCTGACCACCTTCCTCTGATCAAGCCATGATCAACTGCCCCTCTCCATCTTTGGAGGATGCTGAATGCACTCAGACATGGCATTTATTGGTTGACCTAGCCAACTATAGCTAGGCTACTCATGAGGATGTATTACTAGTTTGTTTTTTGCTTTGAGATAGTTATGAAAACCACTACAGAAATGTAATCTTGTTATTATTATTGGTTTACTTAGTTTAGTAGAGCGTAATCTTCACACAAAAAAAGTGATACATGCAAGAGCAGTCTGCGGGTTACTTTTTTCTTTCAACTTAATTGTTACCATGCACCTTACACAAGATAGCTCTGATGTGCGAGTGCATTTTTTTAATGTTGGAAGTAAAACACACCAACAGTAGATGTACTGGTATCAATTTTTTATTTATTACAAACAAACACTTTTCAATGAGAAAACAGAAATCCACTTTGAGTTTAAAGGACTTAGAGTGAGAGCCCCTGCAGCGCCTCACCCATCCCCGCATACCACTTCCAGGATGTGGCTGTGACCTCCCCTCCCTCCATGCTGACTCCGGTGGGGGGAGCTTTCAACACCTGAAAAATATGGTAAGGATAGCTTTCAGCATCAAACATACTACATGTAAAACCCTGTAAAAGGTATTATGCCAATTGCAGTACATTTCTCTGGAATACATGCACATTTCTAGCATGCATATTTTCACACTTACATGAATGTGCCAGTGAAGCATAGGAAATAGATGGGAAAGTGTTGTTGCTTCAGAGAAAAGGGGAACTTTATTAGCCAAGCACAACATTAAGTGTAAGTATTTTGCTTCAGGTCCTCCCACTTCTTTTTCACCCATGCAGGTGATAGCTGTCCCTCCACCTCCTTCACAAAGATCGTGAAAAGACATAAGATCAAGTACAACATTAACCAAAACATGAGCAAAGTAGAGTTGTGTGAACTTTCTGTAGCTAGACTGCCACATACTTTATCAAATTGCAGTGCCAAGGTGAAACAGTACACTCTTAGGGAAAAAAGGTGCCATCTAGAACATGAAAAGGTTATTTGGCTGTCCCCATAGGAAAAACCTTTGAAGAACCCTTTTTGGCTCCAGGTAGAACCCTTTTGGTTCCCAACCTGGTCTCAGAGTATTTCGCATTATTCTGTACGTAAATCTGAGTAAGTAGCTGAAAAGTTGCTAATTAGCTAAAATGCTAAAGTTCTCCATGATGGTATTCGAACTCGCAAACCTTTGGGTTGCTAGACATTTGCGTTTTAAGTTCACCCATCCACCCTGACCAACCATCCTACTTTAGTTTTTCATTAAGTAAGCATCTGTCTTATGTAACCATATGGTATGTAATTTATCATACTAAGTTGACCCCGGATTTACATTTACTTTGAGACCAGGCTGTGGTTCCAGGTAGAACCTTTTTGGAATCTATATACCTGGAACAAAAAATGGTTCTACCTGGAACTAAATAGGGCTCTCCTATGGGGACAGCCGAATAACCGTTTTGGAACTCTTTTTTTTCTAAGAGTGCCATGAGAGCATCTTACCATTACTTTCACCATAACAGGTTATGTGCAATGAAACTAGCTAGCTAGGCTAATGTTAAATATGAAGTCGTTGCTCAACAGCAAGTAAACCTGTAACTAACATTACTGTTCTAAAGCTAACTTCTAATCCTACTAGCGAAAGGCACGGCAGGCTGCAAATCTGCTTTCAAAGATGTAGCTACAATGAAAAGGTCATGATCATTTTAAATAACAAAACCTACTTACATTTGAGAACCACCGCAGAGGCTTCGGTATTCGCAATCTTCCAAGTTGTTTTGTTGTTTACTTGAAGAGATCTAGCTATGAAAAACTTGCAGCCCCATTCTTCCAATGCATTGTGGCTGTGAAATTCCCTAAAAGTATGCGACGAATCCTACTAAATGAAAAGCCAAAATGAGTATAACATCCTGGCATTTAAAACATATTCGATATTGGAAAATTCACATATTATAAAACTTAATTTTATCGCAAACTCAAACTGGCTACTATTTAGGATGTATTATGGGCATTCGGACACAGCCAAAGAGATTTACCTTCATTATGGGCATCTCAACAACTCCCATGTCGCTCATCATTTATGCAGCACACACACTTCAAGCTTTTGTTTTGCACACCCCACGTTTGGGTTACAATTTTTTTTCTTTTAAATCGCATATATAAACTTTGACTTCAGGTTTAGAGTTACTTAACGATTATACTTTTCACACCTTTTTGATTTCCGTGTACTTATATAATAAGCAGTTGTATTATTATCTGATAGTAAAGACTAATTCAGAATCATTTGAGGACTCATAACTTTATCCAAATGAATTTAGAAAGGAAAATAGTGCTAATTTCAGTTAGGCTACAATTTTGCCATTTCATACCACTGATATTCTAATTAGATACTAATTCAACATTTCTGGCTATCATCACCTTTTTTCCAATTATCTCTTCGCATTGTAGCCTCCATAATTTGACAACTGGGCTATCATAGAAACTTGCTAATGAACTGCCTTGCTTATAGGAAGATAAAATACAACGTATTTTTTAACTTACCATTGTAGGAGCTGCATTCATATTGGCACACAAATGGACCTGACGTAGGTCCACACCTTTACCTGACATAAGTAACCTACAAAGTGGGCGGATTCGATTATAATTTGCCGCTGGGCACCGGTCTATGGCCCATGACAGGAATGGGCTAAAGTCAGTGTTTCCTCTGGAAAGTTTTGTAGCAGTGGAGGGGAAAGGTAGCGGAGTGACTTTTTAAAAGAACATTCTACTCAAAAATAAATGAAAATAAAATGATCCTGACACTATCTAAAATATAATTTCCACCTCCAGAAATGAGCCCAATGAACATATTGGTAAAATTCTTTGTTAAAATTATTTTTAATATTGGACCATGCATAACCTATGCATGGTTCATATGGTCAGGTATGCTATTAGCATTCAGGTGTGTGTCTGTGTGTGTGGGGGGGGCTCATTTACCTAGGTTGGTAGAGACACAAGGGACCTCAAGAGTTAACCAACCCTGTGAGAGTGTTTTGTGCCTCATACTTTAACTGGTGCAGCATAGTGGCTATAAATAAAGTATTTTATTTTACCAGGCAAGTCAGATAAGAACAAATTTTTGTTTACAATGACATCCTACTCCGGTCAAAACCTAACCCGGACGATGCTGGGCCAATTGTGCGCCGCCCTATGGGACTCCCAATCACGGACGGTTGTGATACAGCCTGGAATCGAACCAGGGTCTGTAGTGACACCTCTGGCACTGAGATGCAGTGCCTAAGACCGCTGCGCCACTCAGAAGTCCCAGGGTATGGTGAGCATTGTGAAAGTTTGAGTTTTGCAGGCCTCGCTGTTTTATAGTGTCGCCACGGCTTACATGTGCATTGGTGGGGAGCAGAACCACCCATATGTCTACATTGTATAGATTTATCGATCGCTCTGATGGGCAGTGTCTGTGGCCCCCTCTTGCATAAGAGTTCCATGGTGGGTAGATACTCCATGGCACCAGAGGAGAAGTCTTTGGCAGGGGGTCGGTTCTCCATTTGGTCCAGAGAGGTTCCCACTCTGCAGAAGTAAAAGGTCCAGCTCTGGCAAAGGGACCCTCCAGTACTGTAATGAGTTGAAAGTGCATAGGTAATTTGCCATCATCAACTCCATCTTTGTGTGTGACCTTCCGAGCGAGATGACTTCACTCTCACACAGTCACAGAGTATCTGCACATGTGCATAGGTTTGCTTCACGCTGTTAGAGCGTAGTAGGTACTGGACCAAAACACCAGAGAAGTTTAGCCTCTCGCTTCAACCACTGAGGTATAATAAGAAATGGAGACTGCGTCCAAGATGTCCGATTGTTGTTTTCAAGATGATCTACTTACGTTCACATTCGCCGATTCATGGACCGTCTATATCCGAGTTGCATGACATGCGCACTAACACTCATTGTGCACAGGGAGCAGAGGCGACGTCATCACTTCATCCAAAAACACGACAGACATTGGATGAATATAAAATGTTAATGATGGGGGGAAAATGGCCTCAGCGACAATTATTAGAATAATTAAATGGATGATTTGTGCATAAAGGGGATGATTAAAGTGTCTTATTAGGAATGTTCAAATTTGACTGCTCTATGTGGCCGTTGATGGTAATTGTCTTTGTGGGCCGTGTGTCAGATAAACTGCAGTACCGAAGCAAAACTGTAGGAGCAGTAGAAACTGTGCTTCTCGACAGGAACCCCGGCCCAGTAAATCACTGGAGCCGAGCTCCCTGCCATGCAGAATCTCTATTCCAGGCAGTGTCAGAGGAAGACCCTAAAAATTGTCAGACTCCAGCCACCCAAGTCATTGACTGTTCTCTCTGCTACTGCACGGCAAGCAGTACCGATACACCAGTGGTGGAAAAAGCACCCAATTGTCATACTTGAGTAAAAGTAAAGATACTTGAGTCATTTTCTAAGGTAAAAGTGACCATTTTTCTGTCCTGCCAAGCATTCAAAATGTAATGAGTACTATTGGGTGTCAGGGAAAATGTATGGAGTAAAAAGTATATAATTTTCTTTAGGAATGTACTGAAGTAAAGTAAAAGTTGTCAAAAATATAAATAGTAAAGTACCGATAACCCCAAAAATACTTAAGTAGTACTTTGAAGTATTTTTACTTCAGTACTTTATACCACTGCGATGCACCATGTCTGGATCCAACAGGACCCAGAAACAGCTTCTACCCCCCAAGCAATAAGACTGCTAAATAGTTAGTTAAATAGTTAACCAATAGCAACCCGGAATATTGGCATTGACCCTTTTTGCACTAACTCTTGACTCATCACATACGCTAATGTTATTGTTTATTATCTATCCCGTTGCCTAGTCACCGATCTACAGTATATGTACATATCTACCTCAATTACCTCGTACCCCTGCACATCAACTTGGTACTAGTACCCCGTGCATATAGCCAAGCTATCGTTACTCATTGTGTATCAGAGAATGGCGTCGGAGAGGATGGCTGACTTTTTACAGGCTCCTAACCAACTATGATATTTTGTTACTTATTTTGAACATAATGCTGCTGCTACCATCTCTTATGACCGAAAATAACTTCTGGACATCAGAACAGCGATTACTCACCTTGAACTGGAAGAAGCTTTTTCCTTTAACGAGTTTGACGCAAATTATATACTGCTTTCTCGGGAACAGGCCCAAATCCCCATAATTTGCATGAAGAAAAGACGGAGAAAAAGGGAGGAGACCTTCTGAGAATTTGTAGACGAGCGAGTAAACCCCCACTGCCATCCGTTCTATTGGCCAAAATGCAATCATTGGAAAATAAAATCAATGCCATATGATCAAGATTATCCTACCAACGGGACATTAAAAACTATAATATCTTGTGTTTCACTGAGTCGTGGCTGAACAACGACACAGATCATTTAGAGCGGGATGTCCCATACACCGGCAAAACAGAGAATCTATGTCTGGTAAGACGAGGGGTGGGGGTGTGTGTCTATTTGTCAATAACAGTGACTCGCTCAATACAGAAGTGGTCAGATGACAAGGATGCTACGCTACAGGACTGTTTTGCTAGCACAGACTGGAATATGTTCCGGGATTCATCCAATGGCATTGAGGAGTATACTACCTCAGTCATCAGTTTCATCAATAAGTGCATCGACGACGTCGTCCCCACAGTGACTGTATGTACATATCCCAAACATAAGCCATGGATTACAGGCAACAACCGAATTGAGCTAAAGGCTAGAGCTGCTGCTTTCAAGGAGCGGGACACTAATCCGGACGCTTATAAGAAATCTTGCTATGCCCTCAGACAAACCATCAAACAAGCAAAGCGTCAATACAGGATTAAGATTGGATACTACTACACCGGCTTTGACGCTCGTCGGATGTGGCAGGGCTTGAAAACTATTATGGACTACAAAGGGAAACCCAGACGCGAGCTGCCCAGTGACGCGAGCCTACCAGACGAGCTACAGTGGTTTGTCCTTTAAAAGTTGCAGCATAGCTTGCATGGTGCCGCAGAATTCAATGGAACGTTATTTAAGTGTCAGCCATTGTAACCATTAAAGCTAGTTAGTGCTAATTTGACCACCAGAGGGCATCTTTGAGAAGCATTTGATAGCCTTCAATAGTGGCTGTACTAGAGATTTTAAAACCTTTTTTTGTAAGAGCATAGTATAATGGGACTGATTTTAAGAAGTTTTGCTTAATTAATTTCATTAATATTATGGTGTTTCTATTCGAAGAAAATGTTTCCGTTAGGATGGAATGGAAAATATGACGCTGTACAATGTGACGGTCGGGAGTAGGAGCATAACACTAAGAGCATAACATTTCCACACTCTAATTGTATAATTGTAGTCTAACCAATACTCAAACGGAGATTCAGTGAAAATAAAAATCGAATTGATTTATCAAGACCAGTCCCCATGCTTGTCTCAGAGCAGCGCGAAACAGTGCTAAAATAGTGACTACAACGGGTAGGCTATTGCTTCTAACTTCAATATGCTCTTAAAATAAATAAGACCTACACCACATTACTCAACACTTGTGAGACTCATGTCAACTATGTTAGGCCTACAGTATATCAATCGCAGATAATTACATATGGGTCTCCCAGGTGGCAGCCGGCATGGGTATTGAACCTGCATCTGTAGCAACACATTTTGCACTGCGATGCAGTGTCTTAGACCACTGTGCCAATCGGGGGGGCTATTATGATAATGTACATGGTGTCCAGGTCAGGATAACCAAAACATTTCTTTATTAAAGACTATCAGAAAGAATGTTGGTACTTATTTATTTTGATCCAAAGCCATGAATGAGTGAGTCACTCAGGTTTATGTAGGTGCCGGGCTATATGACTGTGCCATCAACTTGATAATATATAACAATATTTTGGAGTGTACTTCGTTTTCCAAAAAACGAGAGTGATCGATTGTAATCTGAATAAAGACCAAACGAATATTTGTAAAGGCCAAAACATTTATTTCTGTTTTTAGAGGGAGAGAAATGCTGGGCCAATTGTGCACCGCCCTATGGGACTCCCAATCACGGTCAGATGTGACACATAATAATAATAATAATAATAATAATAATAATAATAATAATAATAATACTTTGTTGTATTATTTGTTTTATCTTTTCTGGTGGATTAATCTGAAATTGCAACCAATCACGGCCGGTTGTGATACAGCCAACCTAACTAAGAAATACATTTAACAATAGAATTATCCCCCTACCCTCCACCTAGGCAAGTCCACTGTCCAGCTACCTGCTAATAGCCATAATGGTGCTGTACAACGTGACTGTATGTGTTTGAAAGAGTATTTTCCAGTAAGCAACAATATGTTTACCTTCATTAAACAACTTTGTTCCAATATTTCTGTAATTCAGGAATATTTATTCCAATAGTAATTCATTATGGATCCATAACTAAATAAACATCTGCATTTTGAAAGAGTATTTTATCATTTTTTTTAAATAACCAAAGCATAGAGATGCTGATGAAGAAAGACAGTACTGTACAGTAAATGCTTTTACATTTAGATAATAAAGTATTTAAAGCATTTTGAAGATATACGCCACCTGCATTTGTTTATTAGGCTACTATTTGTAAATATAGCTAGTTTGATATTTAGAATGATTTATTTATGTTTTTAGAGGGAGAGAAAACAGACCCTACAGTCAATTCATGCATCTCCCAGTCGAGGCCGGAATGGCTATTGAACCAGCATCTGTATGAACACAGCTTGCACTGCGATGCAGTGTCTTGGACCACTGCGCCACTAAGGCACTGTACAACGTGACCGGTCGGGAGTAGGCTACAGTACTACAGTAAGAGCAAAATAATCCTAACATTTCCACACCCTAATTGTAGTCTAAGTTTATCTTAGAATAAAAACCTTGTGTATAATTACATATGGGTCTCCCAGGTGGCGGCCGGCATGGGTATCAAACATGCATCTGCAGCAACACATTTTGCACTGCGATACAGTGTCTTAGACCACTGCGCCAATCGGGAGGGCTATCATAATACTGTACATGGTGTCCAGGTCAGGATAACCAAAACATTTCTTTATTAAAGGTCACTTAGAAATGTCCTTGTTTTTGAAAGAAAAGCACATTTTTTGACCATTAAAATAACATCAAATTGATCAGAAATACAGTGTAGACATTGTTAATGTTGTAAATGACTATTGTAGCTGGAAACGGCAGATTTTTAATGGAATATCTACATAGGCGAACAGAGTCCCATTATCAGCAACCTTCACTCCTGTGTTCCAATGGCACGTTGTGTCCCAGATTTGCTGCACCTGTACTGACCTCATTTTGCTCTGACGTCAACTGTGGCACCTTATTTATGTAAACAGTTGTGTGCCTTTCCAAATCATGTCCAATCAATTGAATTTACCACAGGTGGACTCCAATCAAACATCTCAAGGATGATAAATGAAAACAGAATACAGCCGAGCTCAATTTCAAGTCTCATAGAAAAGGGTCTGAATACAAACCTGTTTTCGCTTGTCATTATGGGGTAATGTGTTTAGATTGATGAGGAACAAAAATCTATTTAATCCACTTTAGAATAAGGCTGTAATGTAACAAAACGTGGAAAAAGTCCATCTCGGAATACTTTCCGATTGCACTGTATGTTGTCCTTGTCTGTTTGTATACTTCTTGTATGTATACTGGTGTTCTCATCCTCAGACTGCCAGGTAGACTGTGTAGACTTCCAATAATTAACAGGTATCAATGTTTTGACTGAAAGTTACTGTAAATTGTACACACACCCGGTCTGTCCAACGAGAGGCTGTATCTGTCCTCTTTTCCCGCCCACCACTATCAAGAATCTTCTCCACCAACAGCGCCACATGTCGGTTGCTTGAGGAAGAGTAATTGAGAATAGCCAGATAGGGTGTTCATTCCAATAGGTAGGGCAATCATAGTCAGTGAATCATTTAATGTATGTACTGGATCTCCCTTACATATGCTGTGTGTTAACTGGTATATGATAAGGGTTCACCACTGATGTCTGTATCCTCTGTAAACAACTGTGACTCTCAGATGTACCTGGCTGTATGAAGACAGTAATTGACAAAAGGGGAGTTGTTGCATACTTTATAACATTGATCATCATTAGGCATAATGCTCCAACTTATTGCAGTGTATAACTGCAAAACAGAGGGAATATGAGATTCATATTTAAGTGTTGTTAGGTTTTGTTAGGCCCGAGGCGCCTTCGAGGGCACTATCACTTTTATACAACAGGTAACCAACATATTCAAATAATGATTGACATATTTTCATAAAAAACAGCATTTTGATTAATTTATTCATACTATAGTCCCGACACAAATCTAGTGTTGCTAGAGACGCAACCCAGGCGTTCAGTCTTTTTGTTCTGTATCTATGGGCGTGACCCCATAGATACAGAATGTTCCATTGCCATACTTGCCGGCAACATTCTTATAACTTGCTTGCTAGCTAGCCAACTACAACTAATTTACAGTCATGTCAAAAAGTGTAGCCAGAATAACAGCAAAGTAAGCTGTTTTCTAGTGACATTTATTTGGATACATCCATAACAATGAGCCAATGAGGCGCAATTTTGCCTGGCATAGAAAATGCGCTCACTCGTCAGGACACTGTTGTTCAGAGGATCTAGCCAACAACACAGCTACAGTAACACAATCACTTCAAACTGAAGCTGGAAAGATTGCAAATTAGCTGCGTTTCGTTTGACCTTTTTTCAACTGACCTTTTTTTTGTATAGATCCATAAAAATAATGCCAGCTGATTCGTGATTTCAACTGGCTGAAAAACGCTGCCTGCCTGTCTGTCTCGTCACGTTCATTACTATGCGATAGCAGGAGATCGAATTTAAATATTGAAGCAATGCTGCAAATGTCGGAGAGACAGACAGCATGGTTTATACAAATCCCCGAAGTTGAAAAACGAAATATGAGTCTAAAAGAAATGTGAGAGAATGTCTAATAGAGTTTTTAATAGAGTTTATAAATTGCCTGGCTGGGCTGGTGAGGTGTATATAGAGGTGCATATAATACATTAAAAAAAAACATTGCTTTCACCTAATTTTAACATTCTGCCACAAGGGGCACATATTCTACTTAATAAAAAAACTAGTTTTCCCGTCTCAAGGTCAAATTTTAAAAAATGACTAGTAAGTGTCAAATAAAGTAAACAATGGCTTCATCTTAAATCACCCTTTTTACAGAATGGAAGCTTGTGTGCAACTGGGAGTGGCAATTGAACGCAAGCTTCACAAACATGTATTTATTGTTAAATGATTTCTAGAATGTCGATCTATGGGTAACAGGGTTGACGTGTTATTCTCGATCCGCTCAGTTTTTCTCCACAAAACACCAGAAAATGAGAGTTCAGTTTACGTGACCTTAAAATGAGGGACAGACGTAAATGAATCACTAATCACATGAAATCAATTATAGTCTTCAGAAATGACTGTCAAAGCAACACAATAACTAGATCTTTACAATTATTGTGAAAGCTTGGATAAATGTTGGGGTTAAGTGGGTTAAAATAATTATAGAAGTCACAGAGGGTGTACAGAGGGATTTAAGGCACATGAGTAAGTCTTTATTCATATAAGAAAAATCGGATTTATTGAATTCTCAATGTGGTCTATATTAAAGGGCACTTCATTTAAATATCAGTTTTTTTTAAATGCAATATTGGTGCACTATTAATACTTAATATCAAAGGCACTTTTCATGGAATGACCCTAAAGACACTATTGAGTTAGGAAAATTAGACAATCCCTCTCAGTCAATGAAACGTTTTCCTTTTTTTAAAGAATTGTTTTTCTTTATTAAGTGAGACAGTAACTAGATCCAGGGTGTAATGCTGAAACTCAATCTGTGTCCAATCATACAATATAGGTTAAAATAACCAACTCCAGCCACTTCAGCAAATTATTTTAAGTGATCATTTTTTTGTTTTACTATAAATAGCCAGAGTTGGTAACTGTATTTTACAAAATAAATACAATGGGAAGACGTAGAGGCGGGTCTCTGACACGCATGCAACTACATCAGGTCACCGTGGAGATGGAGGCGTCACTTTGCCTCTTTAACTGAAGACAAACAGTCCTGTGCTGACAGATTTAGTCACTTGAGTTCACAATAGGCATCTGTCTCAATCTCAAAAGGCTCAGGGGAGGAAGGAAGGTGATTTGGCAGCTCTGGCGATGAGACAATATAAAGAAGAAGAAACATGAAAGCAAACCTGTCCATTGACTTGTGTTTCTGTCATCTTACAATTTTTTTTATGCTCTTAGTGGTGGCCAATTGTGTTTTTTTCCCGGTTGTTGCTCTGTAATGTCATGACAGACGATGTCACGTCAGACTGTCGCAGCTCTCTCGCCGTTGCGACACTTCCGGTCTGTTCTTATGGACCACCTGGTAACCGTTGGCAAACAGATGGTCAGGTTTCCTTGCCACAAAGAAAACACAGTCGTACAGGTACTTCAGCATGGACTGATCGTTCTCCGTGTAGGTGGTGGGGACAGACTCCCTCTCCACCTGCAGTGAAAGACAGGATGTTTTAGGCCCAAGGAGGATAGTTAAAACAACTGAAACTGAAAACAATGTTTATACTTTTCTTTTATTTACTGTAAACTGTAATAGTTGTTCATCTTATTCCTCCAATCTGTCCACCTGTTTTATATCAAATTTAAAAAATTAAAACACAAAAAAACAGCTCTACCTCCAAATGGAATCCATATTTTAAAATTGCTGCCCTGACGTCCTCGTAGCTGAGCTCGATGGAGAGCTCGTTGGCCATGTTCTCAAAGTGGTACAGCAGTGGGCCTATAGACAAGGGAGGAATCGCAGCTTTGGTAAAAGTATTCATACAGTAGTGGAGGCTCCTCAGAGGAGGAAAGAGTGGACCATCCTCAGTGAATTTCATAAAAATACAAATAGTGAAACAATAAAAAAAGTTATACTATTTAGATAAAGCTATTCTAAATATATTCACATTTTGCCAAATAATTGATTAAAACACACTGTTTAGCAATGAAGGTCTACAGTAGCATCAACAGCACTCTCTGGGGTAGCACCAAGGTGTAGCCAGAGGACAACTAGTTTCTGTCCTCCTCTGGGTACATTGACTTCAATAAAAAACCAAGGAGGCTCATGGTTCTCACCCCTTTCCATAGACTTACACAGTAATTATGACAACTTCCGGAGGACGTCCTCCAACCTATCAGAGCTCTTGCAGTATGAACTGATGTTGTCGACCTAATCAAAGGATCAGAGTATTAATCTAGTTCTGAAAAAATAAGCTACAGCTAGCTATCACTGCAGTGCATAAACTGACTCAAAGAGAGAGAAAGACAATAGTTGAACAGTTTTGAACAAATTAATGTATTCAAAAATGAAGGAGACACAAGAGAGAGCTAGCTGTTTCGTTGTATTTTCACTTCAACTTACCTAGCTAACGAATGCAGCCAGTTAGTTTAGCCTACTCAAACACCCGGTGTAACTACTAAACTGCTTGCTGTACACTGTACTACATGATTATAGCGGGTGTGGCAAACCGTGGGGTGTTGGGTTGAGCGTGCAGAGATTAACACAGAGATAAGGAGGTTCTAGTCAGAAAACTCAACTTTACTAAGAAACAAAATAAACATAACTAAATAACACGCTCTGTCCTTCACAGGTTTTTCTCCGTGTCCGTCTCTCTCTCTCCCCTCGCGGCATGCCACGGTGCTCCCTTTTTGTGGCCTGCACTGCTGGTTGGCGGGGTGCCTAGCCCGTGTACTCTCAGCAGAGGGAGCCAAAGTTGCGGCACGTACCTCCCTACTATCACCAACCGGGGTAGACCTCCCGGGATACCACACGTGTTTATTAACAAGTTAGTTCTAGTAGCTAGCTATGTTGACTATGACATTAGTTAAAATGGTGACAAATACGTAGGCTTTGTGTAGCGGTTATGGTATGAAGGTTTGGGTTGGAAAGGTTTTTCTTGTCTGGTCACATACAGCTGTTGTATTGTGCACTGAAGTCCAAAAACAAAGGGAAAAGGTGAGAGGAGGACAGCACATAGATGCAAGAAGGAATTATACATGCTGTTTGTATACTGAACAAAAATATAAACGCAACATTCAACAATTTCAAAGATTATACTGAATTACAGTTCATATCAGGAAATCAGTCAATTAAATTAATTAATTAGGCCCTAATCTATGGATTTCACATGACTGGGCAGGGGCGCAGCCATGGGTGGGCATAGGCCCAGCCAATCAGAATGAGATTTTCCCCAAGAAAGAGCTTTTTACAGACAGAAATACTCCCGCAGGTGAAGAAGCCAGATGTGGAGGAATAGCGTGGTTATGTCCAACTGGTTGTTTGGCCTGTTGGACATACTGCCATATTCTCTAAAACAACATTGAAGGTTGCGTTTATATTTTTGTTTGAGTATATGTAGCTGCTATGAAAGTGAACTGTTTGCGTGTGATCAGGGGTGTATTCATTCAGCCAATTCTGTTGAAAAACATTTCTTAAACGGAATCAAATGGAACGCAACAGGGATAACATACCTGAATTTGTCCAATAGAAAGTAGAAAGTATCGAAAGTCTAGTTTGCAACTGTTGG